>NC_060160.1:885995-891297 GCF_021292245.1 Micropterus dolomieu | reverse complement strand
TAAAACCAGTACAGAGACAAGTCCTTTGTCTGATGCAATAAGAAGGTCGTTAGTAATTTTCACCAGTGCTGTCTCTGTGCTATGATGAGCTCTAAATCCTGACTGAAAATCCTCAAATAAACTATTGCTCTGTAGAAAGTCACACAGCAACTGCTTTCTCCAGGACCTTAGAGAGAAAACCCCGTTGATCAAGGTTGGGCTTTTTAAGAAGAGGTTAAATTACAGCTACTTTAAAGTACTGTGGTACATAGCCTATTAATAATAAAAGCCATTCCTCCATTTCCTCTCAAGTTTCCGCAATATTTGCTGTAATTTGCGAGTTTCAGTGTTATACCATGGAGCTAACTGTCTTTGTTTTATTATCTTATTTTTTAGAGGGTCAACAGAGTGTCATTCGCAGCGAGCCTGCAGCACTATTTTCTACTTGATTTATTAACCCCCACCCTGTCTCTGTATTTAAATATGTGAAAACACTTGGATGACTGGATCAATTATAGCCTACAGATGGGCTACATCTCAGAAAGTAACCTGTTATTTAATGAAGATCTCCTCCCTGCTTGGAGCAGTTTAGAAATGCAGCGAAAATTGCCATGGCAACAGACCTTGGGAAACACCTATCCACCTTTCGTAGTACAGGTAAATTGGGAAGTTACACCCAAAATCACAAAGTTACTCCTCAAGTTACTTGGATAAGCCAGTTACCTCGCTTCGTAGTACAGGCTGCTGCTTCGGAACACGTTAAATATTCTAGATAAAAGATCAGCTCTATAAAAGCACTGCCTCCTGACCAATCGGTTCTCTTGGAAAATGACATCACCATCCATAAGAGGTTTCACAGACTGTTTTATAGGCTGCTTCTATGTTTGCTTTGGAGAAACATTTGTATAGCGATGTCCTCCTACAGAGACTGATTGAAGCAGGCTACTAAAGTCTTGTAGGCTACTACTTATTGAAGGTTTTTAAGATGTGACATAGTGCTGTGCGATATGACTAAAATATCATTTCCTATCCCAATAACGATAGGCCTACATCTACTGAGAACATTTTTTGTGAATTCAATGACATATCATGAGTTACTCACAGCTCTCCTGCTGCTATAGCTACCACCACATCAACAGAATGTCTTGGTGAATTAGAAAGTAAGCTGAAGGTCAGTGGCCAAGTCATTAAACGTTCCCTGACACACACATCATGGCTTTCAGAGCTGGAATAGAAAGGACTTCTCTCTTAGGTGTGAGCTCCTTGTTTCTGCTTGCATGGTCTGAGTTATTTATTTATTTAATTAAACTTCCCTCTCCTTCATGTTTGTTTCTTCTGAATGCAAATTTCTTCCCCGGAACAATGGCAGGTATGGAAAAATGGACCGCAGTGAAGTTAGATATTTGACTATCTGTTATGTGAGAGTTTGGTAGGCCTTTTGAAATTACATTTAATATGAATGTTTATTTTAGGTTAACAGAAATAGGTAGGGGTGCTTATGGGCTGGTCATGTAGCGCCTCACCTTTTGCTATGTGGGCTCAGGAAACGCGGGGGATTCTTCAGTAAAAGTTGGGATTCAGTTTCTCTATTTGGCATGAATGGATTTTTCATTTTGATGCTCTTTGGAGTTAATTTAGAACAATATTTGGAACAGTTTTGAGTGTGTTAAATATATTAATCTGATTTTTGAAGTTCTTAAAAGTGAGTTGACCACTTATTCAGTGCCCAAGGCTTTTAATGTGGAAACATCGACACACAGCTGAGCTGAAAGAATAAGGCTGAAATTGTCAAACTGCTGACAGTAGACCATGTCATGTTTGCGTTTGGTCATCTGAGTCCAACATCATCGCTTTTATGTGACTATGCGCTTGTGTGAAAGAACTGATGACGAGAGAAAAACATCATTAAACATTTATTAGCATTATGCAAAGTAACACAGAATTTATGGCACGTGCTCTTTAATATAGCTGCAGCATTTGTAGTTACACTGAATCCCTGAATCAATCAAACATTTGACAGCATCTGTAAGACAAAGCATGAGCTGCTGTAGACACAGAGCAGGGGCTCAGACACAAACAGGATTTAGGAAAAAGAGAACTGGATGCAACCTGGTGGATCTGAAGGTAGCAAGATCACTTTATGGTGGAAGAATTCACCAAGTGAACGGATCTTTGTTAAGAGCATTCCTGCCATCCAAACTGTGTCTGGGATTTGATCAGCTCTGTTTCACCCTCTCTGAGCCCCGCCTCTATTCTCTTCATCCAATCAGCAGCTCAGCAACTAATCATCCATGTCTGTCATCTCAAGCTTTATCCTCTAATATTTCCCACAATCATTTCGCTACATGACATCATTTCCTATTTTACATAATTCCCCAGCATTATTCCGAGTTACGTACAATTTCTAACTTTTTCTCTGCAGCTTCTGTGATTTCAAGCAGTTTCTGTTTCTCTGCAGCTCCCTGCAGGTGCTCCAATAGAAAATATGTTTGCTTGTATAATAGAACTCATATATGTTGAATTTTGGCAAAAGTTCGCTAGTCGCTAGTTTGCTCCTTTAATTGATACATATGGAAGAAATGGCGAGCACAGAAAGAGGAAAATAAAAAAGATTCACCAGAACTGATCACAACTATTCTGTTATCTGATATATGTGATCTTAAATGGTATCCTGAGGTGATATTTTAAAAAAATCAACACTGTTCTTTATCAATTGCTCTGGATGACAGCATCAATTTAAAAGGTATGTCTGACAGTAAAAGTGTCTCCAATTAATGGATGCTGTGAGGATACAGTCCTGCACATGAAGAAGATATTTCTTAATAAAAAACAATGAAATTAATGAAGTATTACAGCAAACGTGAAAAATATGTATGGATTTAAAAAATACGGTGCATCAAATTGATTTGAAATTGATAACCTATCCATGTGTGCTTTGATTATGTTGGAAGTGATTATAGTTAAAATTATATTTCTAATACAATAATAATAAATTGACATTAAAGAAACATCTGTAAATCTGAAATCCTACCTGTTCTAACCTAAGACAGCGTTTAGGACTTTTCCCATT
Organism: Micropterus dolomieu; assembly: GCF_021292245.1. Taxonomy (NCBI): domain Eukaryota; kingdom Metazoa; phylum Chordata; class Actinopteri; order Centrarchiformes; family Centrarchidae; genus Micropterus; species Micropterus dolomieu. The sequence goes on along the minus strand of NC_060160.1, from coordinate 888,248 downwards.
ACAGGCCAAGGTTTTCTAACTTTATATTGTTTTACCTATAGTCAGGATTCAGATATTACTGAAGCATCCAAGACGCTAAAATCCCGAATGTGTGAGTCCTCACTAATAAACAGCACAGATCTTTCTTAAATTTAAAATCTACATCAGTCTGCTATGGCTACTCAACTGTATCTATACAGTAATTAGTACAGGTGATGTTCTCCACTGACAACGTTCTAGTAACAAATCATTAGTTATAGCATTAGATTGTTTAAACATGAATGATGTCTGATTTAAATTTAAAAGTGTGTTTCTACTGTAACCAATTACCATTGCTGCTATGCAATTATGTCTTTTATGAAAAGTATGACAGTGTTTTATTTCCATTAAATAATTCAAAGGGGTGTAAAGTAGAATAAACTTTGGACTACTACTCTGTAATGGCAAATTTGGAATTTTCCCATCTTTCACTTTTGAGATTGGACAGGACAGTTAGGATTGTTTCTGTAATGAGCCCCCTGGATAGAAAATTTAGTTATTTTAAATCAAACCAAAGGGAAAAGTAATCATCATCTCCAGAGAGGTCTCTTGATAATGAACCTGGAGGTGGAAGATCTGCGTAGCTTTCATTGTGCTGGCTGATCAGTCACATTGTCAGGCGTCGATACACTGTAAAGAAAACACAAATCCACCCTGGTCAACTGCTCACCATAATGCAAAGTATACAATGTACATACTTTTCCATAGCCTGCAACCACAGCCTACGCCATGTACCTCCCACCCCTTTATTAACTATTCTAATACCATAAATACTCCTAAATTAAATGCTGTATATGTGCTTTATTTTACAATCATATTAAACATAATGCTAACTTTAAAAGATCGAAGGTCGGAAACTTGGTTCCTGTGTGGATCCTTTTGATTATTGTAGCTCTGTATGTTGATTAACATCAGTATTTGATGATCCCCTTGCCCTGAACCACTCTGAACAATTTTCATCTTTCAAGAAAACATGGTTTTACCCTTCTGGCTGTTCTGAATGCTGTTGGTTCAAGGTCATGAAAACTGGATACATTCTGTCTATGGTTTCTAACCAGTGGAGATGAGTATGTTGTCGCAGCCGCAACTGAAGCTAATTTGGTATTCTCATTCCAATAATTTGCTTCCAAAAACTACTCTTTACCAAAAACACAACATAGTGGCTTTTTGCTATGAATAGAAATGTGATATCTGTGATATTTTACAGCTAATATTACCGTTGTTACAGGGTGCTGATGACTTGGTTCCTGAAGGGATCATTTTGATCTTCATATTTTTTAGCATTGATCCAGTCCTCCATTTCTTTTTTAATCTCTGGTTTCATGAGATCTGTTTTGTGTCCCAGGAGGTTGAACCATTTATCCACTAATGCTTTAGAATGTTCTGGAAAACTGTCCTGGAAAACCTTCAGCCTGGTGGGACTCATTTTTTTTCTCTGAAAATTGTTGTACTCCTTGGAGCTGTCTAGCATACTTCTGGGCATTGCACCAAGGATGGTCAGTTTGAAGGTGGCCTCAACATCATCCTTGCTTATGGTTTCAGCCAGTAAGTCCCTGAATCTTTGAGATTTTGTACTGGGGAACTCACGATGCACCTCTTCTGGCACATAAACAGTTGGAAGCCCAAGCCCATGAGTGTTGTATACGTCCTCTATAAGCTTTTTATCCAGAGGAGAAGAGGATGTTGCCACCTCAAGCATAGCTGTAGCTAATTTACTATTCTGGTTCAATTCATTTGTTTTCAGTATACTGTTTACTGGTGGTTGGTGATCTCCGTTGATGAACTTTCCAATTCCTTTTCTGTCCTTTGAATCCTGCTGCCACTCTTCGTACAGTTTCACTTTCCCAGTTTCTTGCTCAAGAGCTTCCTCAGTTTCTTTCATGAGTTTGATTTTTTTCTTTGCTTTTTCAAATAGCCTGGCGCTGACGTCCCATTGTTTTTCACTCAGCGCAACATTTCCAAACGTGATGTAGTGATAAATGCTAGAACACGGTGAAGTCTGACTTTGAGACTGACTTTGTGCCAATGACAAATCAGCTTTCAAACTCTTTTGCAATTCATTTCTCTTCAACTGGTCAATTTCCTCTGATTTTGTTTGCAGCCATATCCCCCAGAACTCATTCATGATGGCAACAACAGCTCTTTCCTCTTCTCCATCTGTCTTCTTATAAACATCTTCAAGAGTTTTGCAGTACTCTGAAAACAGGTCCTCTCGCAGTTTCAACTCAGTGACAT
>NC_060160.1:879142-885895 GCF_021292245.1 Micropterus dolomieu | reverse complement strand
TCCGGACTCATCCGTCCACTCTGGTGATATGTCATAAGCTTGCACCAGCTTAAGGACTTCAGTTATTGAAACATCCTCTGCATATTTCTGTGACAGTGTTTTGAGCAGAGTCACTGTCTCCGTTGGGGTCCATTGGTTTCTTTGCACAAGTCTGAGGAGCATCTCAGTGGATTCTGAGTGGGTTTCTTTGCCAGTTAGGTGTGTGAGTGTGGATAAGAGAAGCTTCAAGCACTGGATTTCCATCTTTAAAATGAACACAGAGGCTCCTCCCACTACATTCTGCAGTGATGATGCGAGGGTGCTCAGGAATTCTATAAGACAGAGGTTCTCAGTGGAAAGCTTATCTCCAGCCCACTGTTTGGCTATGAGGACTGCGTCAGTATCAGAGCTGCTATAGTCAGTGAAAAAGTGCATCAGGTTCAGGTACAGGGCTTGAGTCAGCAGGAGACTCTCAAAAGCATTGCGTGCTGATTGGCTGATGGAGTCCACCAGGGACTGCACCTGATTGGAGATGCTTTGTAGGGGAACTCCCTCGGGGATCTCCAGAGACAGGGCACACAGCTCTGTGATGAACACCTGAGTGTGCTGCAGAGTGCTGAGGGACGGGGGAGCACTGATCCATTCATCAAACAGAAGTTTGTCCAGGACTGACAGGATCTCCCGCTGCTGGTCTGCTGTCAGCTGAGTGAGACTCAGATCTGGAACAGGGGAACTGCATTTCTTAGAGAGGATTTCTAGAAGCTCATCCCTGCCTGATTCATACTTAGCCTCAAACTCATCCAGATGCCACATCTGAACATCTCGCTTGGACTCATATTCTTCTGAAATGTGGCTGCTCTGTTGTTTCTCATGCTGCTCTTTGGCTTGTTGTTGCGATTCTTGTAGACTTTGATCCAGTTTTTGTCTCTCCTCTTCTCTTCTTCTCTCCTCCTCTCTTCTCCTCTGCTCCTCTCTCTGTCTCTCCTCTTCTCTTCTCCTCTCCTCCTCTCTCTGTCTTTCCTCTTCTCTTCTCCTCTCCTCCTCTCTCCTCTGTCTCTCCTCCTCTCTTCTCCTCTCTTCCTCTCTCCTCTGTCTCTCCTCCTCTCTTCTCCTCTCTTCCTCTCTCCTCTGTCTCTCCTCCTCTCTCCTCCTCTCCTCCTCTCTCCTCATTTGCTCTTGATCCCTGATTGGTTTATTAAAGCAGTATTCACACTCGTACATATCGGCGCCAACTGGTCTGTAGTATTCACCTCCATTGAACACATAGACGAACCGCCCATGAACAGTACTTTTGTAGAGATTATCGAAGGATGTGCACGGAGGCAGGACTTTATAACACTTGCAGCATCTCAGGCGGTCGCCCATGTTACATTCTGATGGTACGTTCCCCATTTTAATGATTTATTCAGCAGTTAAATGGTGATTTTCATTTGTGACCAGTGTTTCCTGAAACATAAAACAGCATGTATTTAAATGACTTTATGGTACAAAAACCAACTCATCCTTCTGCTTTGATTTTTGGTGAAACGGAAAGAAACCTAATAAAAATATAAGGTAGATCACTTGGTAGAGTGCATACCACATATAAAGGCAGTCCTTACTGCACCTGCGTGGGTTCGATTTCAGCCTGAGGCCCTTTGCTGCCTGTCATCCCCCGTCTCTCTCCTGTCTCTTTACAACTGTCACTGTCATAATAAAGCAGAAATGGAAAAAAAATAAGGCCAAAATGATCAAATAATTATTTCCCCCCCCACAAGCATTAAACCATTTTTGAATGCTGATTACTCACTGATGGACATAACGCTGTGTAATTTTCAGGACTCAACAATGGTTCACAGACTTTTACATAACAAATAAATATACAATCAGCTTCTCAAGATGTGAAGCCAACATTATGATAGCTATGATTACCAAAATGAGATAGGCCTTTATATTAAATCCATGGAAACTAAATGAACATACATGCACACATGAGCTTGTTTTCCTCTAATTTACATGTAATATATATTAAAAGGGGTGGTGATGGCGCAATGGATAAGACTATGCCTTTGGTGTGAGAGACCCGGGTTCAATCCCCCACTGTGACACCAATGTGTTCCTGAGCAAGACACTTAACCCCTAGTTGCTCCAGACGAGTGCGACGTCTTTCATGTATAGCAATTGTAAGTCGCTTTGGATAAAAGCGTCAGCTAAATGAGTAAATGTATTATTAGACAAAATGGGTTTTCGTGTTGGCAGGAGGGAAAGGCTTTGGTCAAGGGATGTAATGATGTCTTAGTGTCATTCAATTCAGCCACAATTCCACACAATAATTTAGATCAGATTAGGGGCATGATGATGCTGACGATGCTCGAGAACAAGATTTTTAGCAGTGTTTAAATTAAATATTTAATGCGGAAACATATGTGCATTGGGTCTGGGGGTCCTCTCCCAGAAGATTTTGAGCATTAAACTCATAATTTCCTGCATTATGGACACATTTTCTGCTCCAGTTTACCAAATTACTAATTTAAGTGTTCAGTTCTGTGTTTTCAGTTAAATCTTGTTACATGCTTGCTTTCTTTTTAAAGATGTAGTCTTCTGTTGCTGATTGAGTTTAATTTGTTAATAAAAATCTTTATTTTGGTTGCACAGAATCTGTGCAGGATAAATTATTTGGACCCCCAAAGTACCCTCTGAAAGTCTGCTAGAAGATGTGAATGCAGCACTACATACTATCCCTACTGAAGCCATAACAACAGTGATCCTAGAGATGCTTGGCTATCAGATGAGCCATAAGATCACACAGCAACAGTGATCCTTGCTATAAAATGAGCATTTTTAAAAACAGTTATATAAATAAATAATTTACATTACACTGGCCTCAAAGGTGCCTCGGCCCACCAGGCATTTGCCCGGTATGCCAGATTACCAATCCAGCCCTGTTGGTTAGCTATTACCAATTTGTCAGTCTGGATCTTTAAGTCCCACAGGATCACAGCTCGGTCATTCTCAACTACCTTAGGAGGTGTCTTCCGTTTTGAGCTTGGGACTTCCAGCCCATACTCATGGCAGATGTTCCTGTACACCAGGGGTATTCAATTAGAATTTCCCGAAGCAAAGGTCATCATAACGACTAACTTGCGTTATCATTCAGTGCCATAACGTATAGTTGTATCAGCATATGTTTTTAGTCAAACACTGACATTATTTCAACAATATTCAGGTTTCACATCAAACTTGAGGGATAATAATAAAAAACTACTACTTAAGTAAACTAAAATAAAGTGCTTCATTTCAGGAAAAAAATCATAAAGTGTAGCTTGAAGTGATGAAGTGTAGTCTTAACCAATTTTATAATAAACACTCAACACATAAAATGAACAGCTGTAATACCTCCTCTTCTCTTTCATTCCCTCTTACAGAGCTACCACTTCCCTACTTTCTCTTGTTCAGTGAGAAACGTGAGCTCTAGCTTGTCCTGCCAGCTAGCATTGGAGCTATATGAGAGATTCTGGTTCTGAACTGCCGTGGGAGGAATGTACATGTAAGAATCTGTACATTCTTCATTAAAAGCCATGTGAAATCTCTTTTCCCTTTCGCCTCCTCTCTCCCGTGTGTTTCCAAAACGACTCCCTTTGTATCGCACTCGCGATGCCTGATGGAATGCACAGATTTGATTGGCTGAGCAGCCTCACATGAGACGATTAGAGCACATGCGATTGGTCTGCGAGTTTCCTGGACCGTTAAATCAGTACAGTAAATGCTAGAAAAGCTGCGCGGGTTAAAAGAAACGCTCAGTCACGGGGTAGTAATTCTCATTAATAAACCGGCTGTAGGTCGGCGGCCAGGAGAGGACGGCAGCTGGGTCCGGATCCAGGCCGCGGTCCGCCTGTTAGTGAACTCTGCTGTACACTATGACGGCTGCCTGGTTAGGGCGTTCCATGTATGCTCTAACTGCCTGCATCTTATACCCTGCTGTTATGTGCTGTACTGTCTCAGGGGCGTCCTTGCACAGTCTGCACCTGGGGTCCTGCCTGGTGTGGTAGACCCCAGCCTCTATTGATCTTGTACTGAGTGCCTGTTCTTGTGCCGCCATGATTAGTGCTTCTGTGCTGTCCTTCAGTCCAGCCTTTTCCAGCCACTGGTAGGATTTCTTGATATCAGCCACTTCTTCTATTGGTCTGTGGTACATGCCGTGCAGCGGCTTGTCCCTCCATGAAGGTCCTTCGTCTTCCTTGTCCTCACCCTCGGGTTTCTGCTGCCTGAGGTATTCACTAAGCCCTTCATCTTTGGGAGCCATCTTCCTGATGTACTCCTGGATCTTTGTCGTTTCATCCTTGATAGTGGTCTTGACACTCACTAGTCCTCGGCCCTAACCCTACATGCATTGTGAGGAGTTTTCTTGTCTTGATGTCAGTAGCCTCTTCTCCTCCTTTGGCCAGTTTATTATACCAGCAGGGTATCCAATGACTAGCAGGGTGTATGTGTTGATGGCTCGGATCTTGTTTTTCCCCATTCAGCTGACTTTTCAGGACCTGCCTTACTCTCTGTAGGTTTTTGGCTGTGGCGGACTTCCTTGCTGCCTCCTCATGGTTTCCGTTAGCCCCCCCAAGGTATTTGTGTCTGTCCTGAACATCTGCAATGTGGCCTTCTGGTAGTTCAACCCCCTCGGTTCTGATCATCTTCCCTCTTTTTGTTACCATGCGGCCAGTCCGAACGACATTCCTGTGTTGTTGCTGTAGATCCTGGTTGTGTGGATCAGTGAGTCGATGTCTCGCTCATTTCTGGCATACAGCTTGATGTCATCCATGTAGAGGAGTCGACTGACGGTTGTTCCACTTTGGAACCGGTATCCGTAGCCAGTCTTTGTGATGATCTGGCTGAGGGGGTTCAGGCCTATGCAGAACAGCAGCGGGGATAGTGTATCACCTTGGTATATGCCGCACTTGATGGTGACTTGTGCAGTTGGCTTTGAGTTGGCTTCCAGACTTCTTTCCACTGCCCCATTCTTGATGAGTTCTTGATGAAGGCTATAAGCTTTCTGTTGATCTTGTACATTTCCAAGTATTCCAGTATCCATGTATGTGACATTGAGTCGTAGGCTTTCTTGTAGTCAATCCAGGCGGTGCACAGATTTGTCTGCCTGGTCTTGCAGTCTCGAGTGAGTGAGTTAGAGGCAGGTTATTGGCAGAGGGAGGGTCGTTTACGCTGTGATGGCCACTGCCAGGCAGAAGAGGAGGCATGTGATAGCGAAACAGTGTGACAAATTTACCGTGATGGGCCGAGTGAGAGAGAGAGAGAGAGAGCAGGAGGAGAGTGGAGGTGAAGCGGTAAGCATGGAGTAGCTCAGCCTATAGGGAGGGGGCAGGGAGGGAGGGTCATTTACACTGGGGACATGTAGCCACCACTTTTTGAAAGTTTTTGCTGATTACTGCATTATATTTTATTATATTTTTACATTGTAAATTTTCACCTGCCACCTGAATTTTGTGCTTCCCTTTATAAAAATAGACATTTCCACCACAAATTAGTGCAGAAAATGTCTCCAGAATGCAGGACATTAAGTGTTTAATGCTTCTGATGGAGGACCACCTGACCCATCTATTGAATATTTCAACTATAAATATTTTTTCTAAATAGTAGGTCTATTAAAATATAATCATGTCTTGTAGTCATGGACACCAATCTTGTGCAATGTCACGTCTCAGTTTCATCACACCCCTTATCTGACCCCCTAAATGGAACGATGGTGTATTGGTGAGGGGGTTTTTGTGATTTTGCATAATGTCTTGTTTTCTTGTTACAGTTACCCCCGTGTGCGGAGTCACTGCCTGCCTGCCTGCCCGCCCATTGGGTTACCTGCCTGTTTGCTCGCTGCCCGTTAGCCAGTCTGTCTGCCCCGACGGAGCTCCAGAACACCTTCGTCGGATTCCCTCTGAGCCTGCAATCCCCCGCTTGCTCCCTAACCCTCTGGCCTTCCCTGAGCACTTTAATAAATCTTGCCTGCGTTCTTGTTCTTGCCTCAGCTGGAAGTAATGATGACTGTGAATTATTTTTATCTTATTTTACCAATAAGGTGGTGTCAATCAGAGCCTCTATTACCCCGTGGCCTCTTACTCAGAGGTTCCTCACCAGCAACAAGAGAGTTTTAACCAGTTTTATCCTATCGACTTGTCTGAGCTTGTAAAAACAGTAACACAATGAGAGTGTCCTCCAGCCCATTTGATCTCTGTTTTCAACAGCTCCCTATCTACTGGTTAAGTCCCTGATTATTTTAAAACGGCTTGCGTGAACCCACTTTTAAAGAAACCTGGTTTAGATCCCTCCCTCCCACATAATTTTAGACCAATTTCAAAACCGCCTTTTATTGCAAAGATTCTAGAAAGAATTGTGTCCAAACAGCTGCTCACTGTACTGGAAAAAAACAAAATATTTGAAAAGTTTCAGTCTGGTTTTAGGAAGTACCACAGCACTGAGACTGCCCTGCTTAAAGTCACCAATGACCTTTTAATGTCTGCTGATGAAGGTATGTGCTCAGTCCTGGTACTCCTGGACCTTAGCGCTGCTTTTGACACCATTGATCACAACATCATGTTAGACAGACTGAAGCACTGGGTGGGGATCTCTGGTATGGCCCTAGAATGGTTTTCATCCTACCTGTCAAATAGGAAGTTTTGCGTGTCTGTAAACAACTATGTCTCTTCGTTCTGTCCAGTTAAATATGGTGTGCCTCAGGGGTCGGTCTTAGGACCCATTTTGTTTTCCTTGTATCTGCTTCCCCTTGGACATATT
>NC_060160.1:877331-879122 GCF_021292245.1 Micropterus dolomieu | reverse complement strand
CTGGTCGTCCCAAACGTCTTCCATTTGAGGATTATGGAGGCCACTGTGCTCTTAGGAACCTTAAGTGCAGCAGAAATTTTTTTGTAACCTTGGCCAGATCTGTGCCTTGCCACAATTCTGTCTCTGAGCTCTTCAGGCAGTTCCTTTGACCTCATGATTCTCATTTGCTCTGACATGCACTGTGAGCTGTAAGGTCTTATATAGACAGGTGTGTGGCTTTCCTAATCAAGTCCAATCAGTATAATCAAACACAGCTGGACTCAAATGAAGGTGTAGAACCATCTCAAGGATGATCAGAAGAAATAGACAGCACCTGAGTTAAATATGAGTGTCACGGCAAAGGGTCTGAACTTATGACCATGTGATATTTCAGTTTTTCTTTTTTAATAAATTTGCAAAAATTTCTACATTTCTGTTTTTTTCTGTCAAGATGGGGTGCTGAGTGTACATTACTGAGAAATAAAATGAACTTTTTTGATTTTTGGAAAATGGCTGCAATGAAACAAAGAGTGAAAAATTTAAAGGGGTCTGAATACTTTCCGTACCCACTGTACATGCTTCCACTGGCTCAGATTCTGAAAAACAACAAAATATGTTACCATAATTATGCAGATGACACACAGATTTACATAACCATTTCACCAGGGGACTATGATCCCATATGGGTGCTGAGTAACTGTATTGAGAGGTCAACGGCTGGATGTGCTGGAATTTTCTTCAACTGAACAAAGATAAAACTGAAGTTATTGTTTTTGAAGCCAGGGAGGAACGATTGAAAGTCAGCGCTCGACTTCAATCTGTAATGTTAAGAACCACAAATCAAGCCAGAAATCTTGGTGTAGTCATGGACTCAGACCTGAATTTGAGGAGCCACATTAAGACAATTACAAAGTCAGCAAACTGTCACCTGAAGAATATATCAAGGATTAAAGGACTTATGTCTCAGCAAGACCTGGAAAAACTTATCCATGCATTTATCTTCAGTCGACTCGACTACTGTAACAGTGTCCTTAATTTTAGACCAATTTCAAAACTGCCTTTTCTTGCAAAGATTCTAGAAAGAATTGTGTCCAAACAGCTGATCACTGTACTGGAAAATAACAAAATATTTGAAAAGTTTCAGTCTGGTTTCAGGAAGTACCACAGCACTGAGACTGCCCTGCTTAAAGTCACCAATGACCTTCTAATGTCTGCTGATGAAGGCATGTGCTCAGTCCTGGTACTCCTGGACCTTAGCGCTGCTTTTGACACCATTGATCACAACATCATGTTAGACAGACTGAGGCACTGGGTGGGGATCTCTGGTACTGCCCTAGAATGGTTTTCATCCTACCTGTCAAATAGGAAGTTTTGCGTGTCTGTAAACAACTATGTCTCTTCGTTCTGTCCAGTTAAATATGGTGTGCCTCAGGGGTCGGTCTTAGGACCCATTTTGTTTTCCTTGTATCTGCTTCCCCTTGGACATATTATCCATAAACATGGCAAAACAAATACTGCCATCTGCTGGTTCCCTAGTAAATCACATTAAGCCTGTGGCAAAGAACCTTGGTGTTTGGTTTGATAGTAATTTAAATTTCGAGCAGCACACCACAAAGCTTGTTCAATCATGTTTTTATCAACTTAGAAATATAGCAAAAATTCGATCTATGTTAACCTTTAAGGATACCGAGACCATTTTACACGCCTTCATCTCATCACGCCTGGATTATTGCAACAGCCTTTTCACCTGTTTAACCCAAAAATCTATTGATCGACTCCAGACTGTCCAGAACTCAGCTGCCAGGCTTTTAA
>NC_060160.1:875381-877311 GCF_021292245.1 Micropterus dolomieu | reverse complement strand
CTGCTCCTCTAAAGGTTAGGCCTACGTCTAAAGCTAGTAAGCAACCCTGGATAAATGACAGCATTCACAGCCTAAAAAGGGAATGCAGGAAAGCAGAGCGCAGATGGAAAAAATCCAGTCTCCAAGTCCATTACCTCAGTCTGAAGGGTTTATTAATTAACTACAATAACATGGTTAAGGATGCGAGAACACACTATTTTTCTGAACTCATTACTACACACATAAACACAACCCCAGGTTTCTGTTTAAGACTGTGGATCAGCTGGTAAACCCAACCCCTCCTTGTGCCTCAGCTGGAAGTAATGATGACTGTGAATTGTTTTTATCTTATTTTACCAGTAAGGTGGTGTCAATCAGAGCCTCTATTACCCCCGTGGCCTCTTACTCAGAGGTTCCTCACCAGCAACAAGAGAGTTTTAATCAGTTTTATCCCATCGACTTGTCTGAGCTTTTAAAAACAGTATCACAAATGAGAGTGTCCTCCAGCCCACTTGATGTAATACTTACAAAATTTTTACTGAAAGTAATAGATTCTGTTGGGCCCTATTTGATCTCTGTTTTCAACAGCTCCCTATCTACTGGTTGTGTCCCTGATTATTTTAAAACGGCTTGCGTGAACGCACTTTTAAAGAAACCTGGTTTAGATCCTTCCCTCCCACATAATTTTAGACCAATTTCAACACTGCCTTTTATTGCAAAGATTCTAGAAAGAATTGTGTCCAAACAGCTGCTCACTGTACTGGAAAATAACAAAATATTTGAAAAGTTTCAGTCTGGTTTTAGGAAGTACCACAGTACTGAGACTGCCCTGCTTAAAGTCACCAATGACCTGCTGATGAAGGCATGTGCTCAGTCCTTGTACTCCTGGACCTTAGCGCTGCTTTTGACACCATTGATCACAACATCATGTTAGACAGACTGAGGCACTGGGTGGGGATCTCTGATACTGCCCTAGAATGGTTTTCATCCGACCTGTCAAATAGGAAGTTTTGCGTGTCTGTAAACAACTATGTCTCCTCGTTCTGTCCAGTTAAATCTGGTGTGCCTCAGGGGTTGGTCTTAGGACCCATTTTGTTTTCCTTGTATCTGCTTCCCCTTGGACATATTATCCATAAACATGGCATTTCTTTTCATATCTATGCTGATGACACACAAATATACTTGCTGTCAGATCCACAGACCCTGGAATGCTGAGTTCACTTAACAACTGCCTTTGTGAAGTTAAAAAATGGATGTCAAATAATTTCCTCCAGCTGAACTCAGACAAAACAGAAATCCTGGTCATCGGGTCCCTAGTAAATCACATTAAGCCTGTGGCAAAGAACCTTGGTGTTTGGTTTGATAGTAATTTAAATTTCGAGCAGCACACCACAAAACTTGTTCAATCATGTTTTTATCAACTTAGAAATATAGCTAAAATTCCATCTATGTTAACTTTTAAGGACACCGAGACCATTTTACACGCCTTCATCTCATCAGCCTTTTCACCTGTTTAACCTAAAAATCTATTGATCGACTCCAGACTGTCCAGAACTCAGCTGCCAGGCTTTTAACCAGAACAAAGAAATATGACCACATTACTCCTATTTTAGCTTCATTACACTGGCTCCCAGTATGTTTTAGAATTGACTTTAAAATTCTATTGATCACTTTTAAAGCTCTTCATGGCCTTTCGCCTTGTTATATTTCTGACCTTTTAGTCCCATACGCACCAGCACGTACCTTGAGATCCTCGGGCAGAGGTCTGTTGTCTGTTCCAGAGTCTCGACTGAAAACTAAAGGGGACAGAGCGTTTGCTGTCAGGGCCCCGAGGCTCTGGAACAGCCTGCCCGAGGAAATCAGGTCGGCTGAGTCAGTGAACTCTTTTAAGTCCCTTCTTAAAACATACTTTTATAGGAGAGCCTTTCCCGATCTTATTTGACTTTATTTT
>NC_060160.1:873545-875361 GCF_021292245.1 Micropterus dolomieu | reverse complement strand
TGCTCAGTCCTTGTACTCCTGGACCTTAGCGCTGCTTTTGACACCATTGATCACAACATCATGTTAGACAGACTGAGGCACTGGGTGGGGATCTCTGGTATGGCCCTAGAATGGTTTTCATCCTACCTGTCAAATAGGAAGTTTTGCGTGTCTGTAAACAACTATGTCTCTTCGTTCTGTCCAGTTAAATATGGTGTGCCTCAGGGGTCGGTCTTAGGACCCATTTTGTTTTCCTTGTATCTGCTTCCCCTTGGACATATTATCCATAAACATGGCCTTTCTTTTCATATTTATGCTGATGACACACAAATATACTTGCCCGTCAGATCCACAGACCTTGGAATGCTGAGTTCACTTAACAACTGCCTTTGTGAAGTTAAAAAATGGATGTCAAATAATTTCCTCCAGCTGAACTCAGACAAAACAGAAATCCTGGTCATCGGGTCCCAGCAGATGGCAAATAAAATCAAATACTGTATACCATCTGCTGGTTCCCTAGTAAATCACATTAAGCCTGTGGCAAAGAACCTTGGTGTTTGGTTTGATAGTAATTTAAATTTCGAGCAGCACACCACAAAGCTTGCTCAATCATGTTTTTATCAACTTAGAAATATAGCAAAAATTCGATCTATGTTAACTTTTAAGGACACCGAGACCATTTTACACGCCTTCATCTCATCACGCCTGGATTATTGCAACAGCCTTTTCACCTATTTAACCCAAAAATCCAATTGATCGACTCCAGACTGTCCAGAACTCAGCTGCCAGGCTTTTAACCAGAACAAAGAAATATGACCACATTACTCCTATTTTAGCTTCATTACACTGGCTCCCTGTATGTTTTAGAATTGACTTTAAAATTCTATTGATCACTTTTAAAGCTCTTCATGGCCTCTCGCCTTGTTATATTTCTGACCTTTTAGTCCCATACACACCAGCACGTACCCTGAGATCCTCGGGCAGAGGTCTGTTGTCTGTTCCAGAGTCTCGACTGAAAACTAAAGGGGACAGAGCGTTTGAACGTTGGAACAGCCTGCCCGAGGAAATCAGGTCGGCTGAGTCAGTGAACTCTTTTAAGTCCCTTCTTAAAACATACTTTTATAGGAGACCTTTTCCCGATCTTATTTGACTTTATTTTATCCCTTTTATTTTATTTTACTAATTTTATATTAAATTTTCATGCTCTTACCTTTTTTGTATTATTCTTTACACTTGTTAAAGCACTTTGTAACTTGTTTTTGAAAAGTGCTCTACAAATAAGGATTATTATTATTATTATTATTTGACAGGTAGGATGAAAACCATTCTAGGGCAGTACCAGAGATCCCCACCCAGTGCCTTAGTCTGTCTAACATGATGTTGTTATCAATGGTGTCAAAAGCAGCGCTAAGGTCCAGGAGTACCAGGACTGAGCACATGCCATCATCAGCAGACATTAAAAGGTCATTGGTGACTTTAAGCAGGGCAGTCTCAGTGCTGTGGTACTTCCTAAAACCAGACTGAAACTTTTTAAATAATTTGTTATTTTCCAGTAAAGTGAGCAGCTGTTTGGACACAATTCTTTCTAGAATCTTTGCAATAAAAGGCAGTTTTGAAATTGGTCTAAAATTTTGATGGAGGGAGGGATCTAAACCAGGTTTCTTTAAAATTGGGTTCACGCAGGCCGTTTTAAAATAATCAGGGACACAACCAGTAGATAGGGAGCTGTTGAAAACAGAGATCAAATGGGGACCAACAGAATCCATTACTTTCAGTAAAAACTTTGTAGGTATTACATCAAGTGGGCTGGAGGACACTCTCATTTGTGATACTGTTT
>NC_060160.1:873038-873525 GCF_021292245.1 Micropterus dolomieu | reverse complement strand
CTGTTGTCTGTTCCAGAGTCTCGACTGAAAACTAAAGGGGACAGAGCGTTTTCTGTCAGGGCCCCGAGGCTCTGGAACAGCCTGCCCGAGGAAATCAGGTCGGCTGAGTCGGTGAACTCTTTTAAGTCCCTTCTTAAAACATACTTTTATAGGAGAGCCTTTCCCGATCTTATTTGACTTTATTTTATCCCTTTTATTTTATTGTATTTTACTAATTTTATATTTATCTGTATTTTAGTCTTTTCAATGTTTTCATGCTTTTATCTTGTATTGTTTTTGTATTATTGTCTCTTGGGTATTATTGTCTTTACACTTGTTAAAGCACTTTGTAACTTGTTTTTGAAAAGTGCTCTACAAATTATTATTATTATTATTATTATTATGAGTTCGTTGGAATAATTCATCATCTGATGGCGATTTACCGACACTTCTCGAAGAGGTACTGTAAGTGAATGGATGGAGTAGCTTGTGAGGAGAGGAGGAGTCA
>NC_060160.1:858218-873018 GCF_021292245.1 Micropterus dolomieu | reverse complement strand
AGTCAGTGAACTCTTTTAAGTCCCTTCTTAAAACATACTTTTATAGGAGAGCCTTTCCCCGATCTTATTTGACTTTATTTTATCCCTTTTATTTTATTGTATTTTACTAATTTTATATTTATCTGTATTTTAGTCTTTTCAATGTTTTCATGCTTTTATCTTGTATTGTTTTTGTATTATTGTCTCTTGGGTATTATTGTCTTTACACTTGTTAAAGCACTTTGTAACTTGTTTTTGAAAAGTGCTCTACAAATTATTATTATTATTATTATTATTGTTAACAGTCTTGTGTCCGCTTCTGAATCCTTTCAGTGTAACATAACATGTCCGACCGGTTTTGGTGGGCCACCTCGGCTAAAATGCCAGGGCCGATTTTTTTTGTCCCAGTCCAGTAACCGACCAGACATCTTGTTGATCGACATCTTGTTGATTGCTGCAGTGATGGATGTGGCAATCCCAAGCGACAGCAACATCAAGAAGAAGGTACACGAGAAGCTTGAGAAATACCAAGGGCTGAAAGAGGAGCTAGAAAAGATGTGGAAAGTAAGAGCAACAGTGGTGCCTGTGGTGATTGGAGCACTGGGGGCTGTGACCCCCAAACTGGGAGAGTGGCTACAGCAGATTCCAGGTAAAACATCAGAGTCTCTGTCCAGAAGAGTGCAGTCCTAGGAACAGCAAATTTTTAAAATTATTTTTATTTATCTATCTATTAAAGGGCTCAGGGAAGGCCAGAGGGTTAGGGAGAAAGAGTGCAGGTAGTGCTAGATGCAAAGAGAGGAAAGAAATGTTTATTTCAATACAACAGTATAAAAGGAACAGTACAAAATAAAGGAGCGATATTTATTGTAATAACATTATTGCAATTTTACAGTTATTCCAGTTTTAGAATTGAGGATATTAGTTTAAAGAATGGAGAAGTACTAAATCAACTTCAAAAACGTACGACAAATAAGGCAGGGGGTCGATGGGATCATGAAAAGAGTTCTCAGTATAGTGGCACAATTTTTTTCAAACTTGACAGTAGTTTTTTTTCAATCTCTTTAAACTGAAGAAATACCAGATGTCTGGAAACATGGCAGCATTTTACAAATTTATGAGAAAGGAGACCGTACTGATGCAGGAAATGACATGCTTGTCAGCTTAACTTGTCATTTAGGGAGTTGGATTTATCATTAGGTACAAATTATTCTTGGAACAAAATACGTCTTAAATGAGAGCAGCATTGATTTTCACAGAGAGAGGTCATGCCTAACAAACCTCCTGGATATTCTAAGGAAGCCACAATGACTTTGGACTAAACAAAGCTTATAATATTATATATTTTGACAAATTATTTTTTTTATTAGAGGCTCATATGGAATCTGTTGGAATTACTGGTAAAATCACAGAGTGAAGTTGGTTGATGGTGACAGTGAGAGTGAGAGGAACTGTTTCAGAACAGGGTTTTGCATGGAGTGTAGCACTGCAGGGGTTGGTGTTGGAGCCTTTGCTTTATCTACATAAATTATGTTGATATAGAGGTTAGTAGCAAATCACCAAACTCTGCAGACGATATGAAACTAAAGGCCAACTGTTGAATTCAACTGCCTACAGTACATCAGAAGAAAATCAGTCTGACAAACCCTCACATGTGTCATACGTCCTAGTTTTTAGTCTTAGAGATGCACACATTATAGGTGTTGTAAATTCCATACCATTAATATGTTTTTTGTGTTTTGAAATCAGGCTCCTTGTTGGGCAGCTAAGGGGTCCTTGGGAACATATAATTGAGCCGGCATTCTAGATCATTTTACATTGATGCCTGTCTGCGTTTGTGATGAAGGTGGGCCATAATGATCCGTTAATGTTTTGCTAATTAGTTCTATTGATATTCCAATAAAGTGGCGAATTTCGGTGCTAATATAAGCTAACATTACTTGTGTAGTAGTGTTTATTTGATGTTTAATGTACTAACTGACTTGGTAACTAGGAATGGGTATCGAGTAGCAATACTTAAAGCATCGGCCGAAAAAGCCCAGTATCGAGTGGTATTAAAAAACTTCTCCAGTCCAGCCAGTACTTCAATCAATACTTTTTATAACCAGATTGTGAAAAAAAAATACTATTTGCCGCAATCTGGTTATTTACTTGAAGCCAAACACGCAAGCAACACACCGAAAGAAAGAGAAGAGCACAGCTCTTTTTTTCCCTTATGTGCCTGCACCCGTATGTGCCTAACAAACGTGTGAAAAATTTTACTTAAATTCTTTTTCCACAACTCAACGGATGATTAAACTGTTTCACTCCTCCACTCTCATTCTAATATATAATACTGCCAAAGATGTTGTCCTTCCTCTGAGGATGACTTAATTAGGATGAGGAGCGATCTAATACAATTTCCCAATATTTGTATATAACAGGTTTTTGAAAAAGGAAATAGATATCCTTACTTGTCCATAACAACAAAAAATTAGCAAGGTATCGAAGGAAGTACTCTATTGGTATCGGTATCACTTTAGGGGTACTGGTTTTGGTACTGGTATCGTAGAATTTTAAACGATACCCAACCCTATTGGTAACTGTTGACCAAGTTGAAGCTAAGTTCAAGTTATCATGTGCCCCTACACAACAAGAGCTAAAGTCCTCGTCCAAAGGTTGTGGGCAAAGAAGAGGAGCTGGAATGAATCCTAACCTTCCTACAGAGATCATCGAGACCTGGTTGAGCTGGGAGAGAGAGCTTCCTGAACTAGCGGGTGTGTCCATTCCCCGAACATACACTCCATTGGAAGCCGCTACTGAAGCTACAGATGACACACTTCACGTCTTCTGTGACGCCTCGGATCAGACGTATGGTTCGGTGACGACACAACGGTCATCGGCCTCATCCGGGATGGTGATGAGTCGGCCTACAGACGGGAGGTTGATCAGCTGGCTCTCTGGTGCGGTCAGAACAACCTGGAGCTTAACACGCTCAAAACTGTGACCGTGGACTTCAGGGGGAGCCCCCCCCCCCACTCTGCCCCCCATCACCATACTCAACAGCCCTGTGTCTGCTGTGGAATCCTTCAGGTTTCTGGGATCCACTATATCCCAGGACCTGAAGTGGGAGCCCAACACATTCAACATCATCAAGAAGGCCCAACAGATGATGTACTTCCTGCGTCAGCTCAGGAAGCTCAACCTGCCTAAGGAGCTGCTGATCCAGTTCAACACAGCCATCATCCAGTCTGTTCTCTGCACGTCCATCACTGTCTGGTTTGGATCTGCCACCAAAAAAGGACAGGAGCAGACTGCAACAGACAGTCAGGACTGCAGAAATAATCATCGGTCCCAACCTGCCCTCCATTCAGGACTTATACATTTCCAGAGTCAGGAAACGGGCAGGAAACCTCACTACAGTACTGTAAGCTAAAACCAACAGACTTAGGAACAGTTTCTTCCTACAAGCCATCACTCTGATGAACAGCTGACTCTGACTCATATTATCAGGAACCATTCCTGTGCAATAATCCAGTAACTCTGCTACCTGTTTACTGGCTACCACTTACTATATATTCATCATTCTCTATTTCAGAGCTGTTTATACTGTTTATTTTAATATTGTATGTTGTGTATACCAATCCACCTACCTCATGTACATAACACCACACATAATACTTATTTATTACTTCGTTCTTTGCACTCATCACACTGTGTACATATATGCATGTATGTGTATGTACACCTGTTTATCCCATCCACCTCCGACATGTACATAATAATAATTATAATGGTAATAATAATTTTTCTCCTGCACTCCAATTGCACTACTGCACTATTGTGTCAATCTGTCGGATTTTGTTCATAGTGTGTATATATGTGTTCTCTATACTGTAGCCTGTGTTTGATTATTATGGTCTTATTGTATTATTGTATAAGTAAGCACATCGTGAGCATTGTCCAGAGTCAAATTCCTCGTATGTTTACACATACCTAGCAATAAAGCTGATTCTGATTCTGATAAGCGAGGAAACAGCTGAATCTAACATTACAGACAACAATAACAGTGCAGTCTGTGAATCCTTTCAGGTGTTTTCTTTGCCCTACACAGATCCAGAAATACATTTGAATATCTTACTGCATTACCCATCCATCCATCCATCCATCCATCCATCCATCCATCCATCGTCAACCACTTATCCTGCGTACAGGGGCGCAGGGGGTTGGAGCCAATCCCAGCTTACATCGGGCGAAAGGCGGGGTATACCCTGGACAGGTCGCCAGTCCATCGCAGGGCCACACACAGACAGACAACCAGTTACACTCACATCCACTGCATTAGTCAATTTTGAAATAAATCCAGGTCAGAAACATTTAAAGTTTGAAGTAAAGTAGCCTAATTAATGTGTGTTATTGTTATTATCACAACATGTCCGTGTAGTGGAAATTGATTCATTTTAAGATATGCTACTATTATCATTATTCTAATGTGCTTCATCAGGATAATTGATTTCGTTTCTTTAGAAAACACAAAATTAGTCATTAGATTGATCGACTAATTGAAAAAATAATCTTTAGATTAATCAACTTAAAAAATTATTTTTATGTACAGCCCTATATGAAACTAAAGGCCAACAGTTTAGAATCAACTGTCTTCCTTACATCAGAAAACAATCAGTCTGACACACTCTCACATCTGACAATAATCTGTCACACGTCCTAGATTTTAGTCATAGAAATGCACGCATTATAGGATTCTGTTAAGAATGGGAATCATGCAGCATTAGCCTACACATAAAAAGATCACATCGATTCGTTAAAACACAAACACATATTCTATAGAAAGCTATTTACGCATGATCCATCAGGGGAGCTACCATCTTGTTAAGAGGAGCTGAGCTCACCCATTGGATTCCAGCAATAGTAAATAACTTTGCTCTGTTACTGATTTGTTTTTCTGGGGCCAAAATGTTTCAAACAAAAAACCACTTAATTTTCGGGTTAAAGAGAATCAGAATCAGAAGGAGCTTTATTGTCAAGTAGTGTTTAACACATACGAGGAATTTTGTGTGGTGATAAGGTGCTACACGTAGAGAAACATACAGTTGGCATAAATAAATGTAGAAATATAATAAATATGGAACGAAAGAACAACGTTACAGAAATATACAGGAAGAAACTGTTTTTGTGGCGAGAGGTTTTGGTCCTGATGGTCCGGGGTGGGAAGAGTCAGCTGCAATCTTTCCTGCTCGCCTCAGAGTCCTGGAGGCGTACAGGTCCAGAAGAGAAGGAAGATTGCAGCCAATCACCTTCTCTGCAGAGCGAATGATGCGCTGCAGCCTGCCCTTGTCCCTGGCAGTGGTAGCAGCGTACCAGATGGTGATGGAGGAGGTGAGGATGGACTCAATGATAGCGGTGTAGAAGTGCACCATCATTATCTTTGGCGGCTGAACTTCTTCAGCTGCCGCAGGAAATACATCATGTGCTTGGCCTTCTTGGTGAGGGAGGTGAGGTTCAGCTCCCACTTGAGGTCCTGGGAGATGATGGTGCCCAGGAAGCAGAAGGAGTCCACAGTGGTGACTGGAGAGTCACACGGGATGATGAGGGAGGGTGGGGCTGGGCTCTTTCTGAAGTCCACGACCATCTCCACTGTCTTCTGAGCGTTGAGCTCCAGAATGTTCTGGCTGCACCAGGTCACCAGATGGTCGATCTCCCACCTGTAGGCGGACTCATCCCCACCTGAGATGAGCCCAATGAGGGTGGTGTCATCCGCAAACTTCAGCAGCTTGACAGACTGGTGACTGGAGGTGTAGCTGTTGGTATAAAGGAAGAAGAGCAGAGGGCAAATAACTCAGCCCTGAGTGGATCTGGTGCTGATGGTCCTGGAGTCAGAAACTTGTTATCCCATCTTAACATGCTGCTTCCTGTCCGTCAGGAAGTCAGTGATCCACCTGTAGGTGGAGTCAGGAACGTTCAGCTGAGAGAGCTTGTCCTGCAGCAGGGCCGGGATGATGGTGTTGAAAGCAGAGCTGAAATCCACAAACAGGATCCTGGTGTAGGTTCCTGGGGAGTCCAGGTGCTGGAGGATGTAGTGAAGGGCCATGTTTACTGCATCATCTACAGACCTGTTGGCTCTGTAGGAAAACATTCAAAGGACTTCATAACCACAGAGGTCTGGGCGACGGGTCTGTAGTCATTTAGTCCTGTGGTCCTTGGTTTCTTGGGGACAGGGATGATAGTGGAGGCTTTGAAGCAGGCTGGCACTTGGCATGTCTCCAGTGAGGTTTTAAAAATGTCTGTGAACACCGGAGACAGCTGATCAGCACAGTGCTTCAGGGTGGATGGGGAGACAGAGTACGGCTGCTTTGCGGGGTTTCTGCCTCCTGAAAAGACCGTTGACTTCCCTCTCTGTGATGGAGAGAGGAGGGGAGGGGGTGGAGCTGGCCAGCTCTGAGGAGGGAGGGGAAGAAGTGATGGACTGAGGCTGAAGCTGAGCGGAGGAGTCACGGGGGATGGTGTCCGATTTACTCTCAAAGCGGCAGTAGAACTGGTTCAGCTCATTTGCCAGGCGAGAATCGTTTATGGAGTGGGGGACTTTGAGTTTATAGTTTGTGATCTGTCTGAACCCCCCCACCAGACAGAAGTGGCGTTGTTTGCAGAGAACTGGTTCTTAAGTCTGAGTACAGTCGTTTAGCTTCTCGCACCTCCCTGCTAAACCTGTACTTTTAACGCCCTGCACCCGGACCTGTCACCACTCCTAAATGCCTCCTCCTTTGCCAACCTCAGCTGTCTAAGCTTAGCTGTGAACCAATGTTTGTCATTGATATAACTCACCCTGGTGCGTGTCGGTATACATGTGTCCTCACAGAAGCTGATGTAGGACGTCACAGCCTCTGTAAACTCATCCAGGTTGTTGGTTGCATTCTTGAAAACATCCCAGTCAGTGCAGTCCAAACATGCCTGGAGGTCCTCAACAGCTTCACTAGTCCACTTCTTTGATGTCCTCACTACAGGTTTACAGAGCTTTAGTTTTTGCATGTAAGCAGGAATCAGATGGACCATCACGTGATCAGAGTGTCCCAGTGGAGCGCGTGTGACGCCGTGATAGGCACTGCTAACTGTGGTGTAGCAGTGATCCAAAGTGTTGGATCTCCTCTCCGGTTGGACACTTTATAAACTGTCTGTATTTGGGGAGTTCTTGGCTGAGATTCCCCCAGTTAAAGTCACCGAGAACAATAACAAGGGAGTCCGAGTTTGTCTGCTTCACACACAGTATCTGGTCAGCCAGCATGCGCTGTGCGTCGTGCACGTTTGCGTGCGGCGAGACGTAAACACCGACCAGAGTGAAGGAAGCAAACTCACGGGGGGAGTAAAACGGTTTACAGTTGATGATAAAATATTCCAGGTTAGGAGAACAGTGCTGCTGAATCACTGTCACGTCGGTACACCAGCCATTGTTAATATAAAAACAGACACCTCCACCTTTTGTTTTGCTGGAGAGTTCTGTGTCGCCGTCCGCTCTGTGCAGTTGGAAGCCAACCAGCTGCAGCGCGGAGTCCGGTATCAGCTCACACAGCCACGTCTCCGTGAAGCACAGAACAGAAGATAGAAGAAGAATAAAAGTCTTTTCCCCACCAGAAGCTGAAGTTCGTCCAGTTTGTTGCACAGTGAGCGCACGTTGGAGAGAAATATTGCCCGTAGAGTTGTGCGGAGTCCCCACCGGCGAAGACGCACGAGCGACCCGGCTCTTTTCCCTCTCCTGCGGTGCTTTACAGCGCGAACGAAGTAGTGGAAATTTTGTGGAAATTTGATTCATTTTAAGATAAATAAAAAAGTTGGAATTAAATCCGCTGAAGTTGTTCCCCTGACGTTCATGAGCTCCTCCCTGGTGAATGAGCTCCGAGAATCACAGCCGAAAACTGAATTAACACACAAAAACAAAACAAAGCGCACAGAGGCCGCTAGGCTCAGCGCCATCTTGGAATTCTCTGAAAATGAAGGCTATATTAAATAAGGTATAGATCAAATATAAGACACAGTTTATTCAGTCACACCCAGTAGGTTAATTCATTTGTTTTTACTGTGGAAAATGTGTCTATGGGTTCAAACTGAAGTTTTAAACGTCTATCTTACATTAATAAAATCTTGCTAATTTCGTATTTTATTAATGCTGTCAAAATACATTCAAAATATATGCAACTAATAATGAAACTTTTAAATTACATTTAGGCCTATTTGTTTCAGCTGCACCACAGTCATCCTTACTGAGAAATATTCACATTATCTCCAGTATGATAACTACAATAGGAATGTTCCAATCAATGTGATCTACATTGATCAGTTTTCTAGGTGACAGATTAGTTTAATACTGCAGTAATGTAGCCCACAGTAAGTGTTTTCAGTGCAACTGTCACAGTGTTATACCTAAAGACGGACATAGATTTTATTCTGTACTGAGCATAAATCCACGATGTGCGGAGATCTGTCCTTACATTGATGACAGATGGATCATAAAGCGGTCATGTTAAAGATCATGTTTGGATGAAAAACTAATAGCCTATCCAACCGGGATTTCAAAGTTTTTTTAAAGATGTAAATGCATTCACATATGATACTTTGATATCGACAGTATGAATGAGGAAATGAAACGGTGTCAGACAGCCGCCTCAGGCAAAGAGTCAGAGAGAAACAGACTGTTTTAGCTCCAGCAACTGATGCTGCGAACTTAACCTCCTCGGGAGGAGGGAGGAGGTTAGGTCATGTTTGGGGCACAGCATCAGTTGCTGGAGTTATTGAGCAGGAGTTTATCTGATCTCGCTCTCTGAAACAGAAAACCCAGAGTTTCCCTCATCTCAGGTTTAACATTCTCAGAATTTTCACTAATCTCGCTTTCTGAAACGGGGCCCTGAATGGCGCATTTAACTTTAAGAAACTCCCAGACGGCTACTTAATTGGTTTAGGCTGAACTCAAAAATAATGTAGCTATGGAGGATTTTGTTTGATATGCACTTTATAATAATGTGTGTACATTTTTTACATGCTTTTTTTTTTTGCTGTATAATTTTTGAAAGCAAGCTTAAGGAAGACTATATTTCTGAAGACATTGATTGTTTTACCTCAGTCTCGTTGAAATAACCAAATAAATATTAAAGATCATAAACTGACTTTTTTTGCATTAATTTGACTTCCAATCAAGATACACTGGTAATAAGTGTTATCATTGTTAATACAGACTTAATAGAAGCGATCAAGAAAAAAATAATCGTTTGACAGCCCTATTATAGATCTAAAGTACATGACTTAAACTCATCAAACCATGGGTTCATGAATTCATCACGCTGATTCAGAATCTACAGTCAAAATGTGGCAAAAGGAAGCTTTCAGAATCATTCTGAAATGTTTAGACAGCTTAGTTTTCCAGAAGCTGAACAGTGTTTTAACTCATATCTCAGAAATGTCGATTTGTTTTGTTGCTTCAATAATTATGCTTCAGAATTCGTGTTTTGCACTGAATGAATGTACAGCACTCCTTACATGTTGTATCATTAAACTTTTTCAGAATCCTGAAGACCAAGAGGAGTGTCCTTGGCCTCTTTTAAATGAAATTAAACTGTGCCTTTTTTAATCACAGTTTTTTCACATCATAGCAGTAACAACATCATCTAGTGGCCATGATTGTTTTTTATTAATTCTGTCTTTTTGCACACTGCACTGATCCTCACACCTTTATATTTTACACATCTGCACTGATTAGTGTCATGCAATGTCATTTTTATTTTTTCTTTAGGAGGTGAAGGGTTGCTAGGTTTATCTGAAATAATCACTAGGATATTGGGTAAGGTTTGGATCAGATTCGAATTGGACATCTACCCAGTGTTGGGCCTCACATCCATGACAACAAAAATGGGCCTTCAGGTCCACTGTGGAGCCTGTCATGCAAGTCCGTAGACAGAGGACAAGCTAGAGAACAAAGACTGGGCCTTGTGATGTCCTCGGCCTGTTGGAGTCATCTCAGACAAAGACTGTAAAACAGGCGCCAAAGCCTGTTTCACACCAAAGTGCGAAATAGTGACTCTGACCTAAAAGCAGAGCCACTAGTGGCTGCGCTTGTAATCTTACATGTTGCCCGCCCTGGTCAGTTAATTCACGCATACCTGTGAACTCTTAACTTTTAAAACCAAACCAAAGGTTTGTATTGGCTAAAGCTTTCAGGGGCCGGAGTAATCCCAGGAAGTACAGCCATTTTGTCAACGGAGGTATAAAACCGAACACCTCCGAACCCTCATGGCATTCCCAGTCCTTCACAGGACTGTAAAGAGGTAAACCAAACCCTGTCTTTCCACAGCTGCGCGAGCGGTGATGGGAGACAACTTCCTCAGCACTGAACTTTCTTTGTTCCTGAATACAGACTTCACTCGCTGGACGAGCAACTTTGTTTTCTTCTTTTGTTTTACCTCTATTATTTTTCTTTGTGTTACCAACACAATTTTGGATCACTAAGGAAACCGTTATACACAAGATAATGTTTCGTGCCTGCAGAAGAAGACGGATAAACTCCATGCTTAGCTGAGAGAAGATCACCTTCGTGTTCTACCTTCTCAACCTACGTCGACTTCACTGATTACTGTTGCTGCCGCAACCGCTGCTGAACGAATCATTTACTGCTGGTGGCTGTAGGATAGACTGCTTTATTGTATATAGTTTTCCCTGTGCCTCCTCCTTCTGCTTACTAACCCCACATGCACACACCACATGATCTCTGAAGCTAACCAGACCTGTGACCCACAGCGGGCTAGCATCACAGGTCTCCAATTTTTAGTAGTTCAGAGGCGACACATGCCTTGTGATAAGTGCACAACGCCTGAGTTCTTATCTATTCACGTTAAAAAAAAATACTCACAAAGAGGAGAAATCATTGTCGCTGCTTGGAGCAAAGACTCATGATGCACTTTTAAACCATACTTTTCATAAAATATTAGCACTCATGTGTGTATTTCTAGTGTTTCTAAACGCATATATAAAAGGAGTGGCCAGTAAAGGGGTTTAAACAAAAGTGGCTTAGACTGCACTATATAATAACTTCATCATATAGCTTAAAACATCAACATATTTAATATATTACACCACAGGTCCTAAAGACTTCATTGAAGTTGATTGTGTTATGAATAGTTTTTATTCTAATTATTTTAATGATAGGCTATAGCCATCACCAAGTGTGTCTAAACTTAAGTTAATGATTATATGCATGTCGAACGGTTAACCCTACAGCTAGCAGACAGGGTTAACCTCCTTCATGATGCTGTGCATTACCACCACCGCTCCACTAGATGGTGCTGTCGCAAATCAACTGCGGTCCCAGGATTGTGGGGGTCCTGAAACTGCAGCCTCCGGTACTGCAGCTACATAATAGTGTTCTGGCTCAGCATTGTGAGGCTCTGTGTTTGAACAACATTGTAAGTTTTGTAAAATTTTAGTTGACTGAAGCAAACGCCTGCACTGTACTGTAAATATGCCACTTAGATCAGGTGTATTTCATTACATCTGCTATTCATCTCTTGTGTTTCTTTGTTCATTAATATATTTATTATGTATTTAGCAGTAATTAAATACCCTAGTGTAATCAGTAGGAAATGTTTCTGTGTTTTCTTTGACGCAGAAGAGGTCAATCTATCAAAATAATTAATATGAAAAATCTAGTTTAAATTAATTCAAAAATTTTCCCTATTATTAAAAGGCGGCGCCCCAAACAAGTAGCTACTAAAATACTGTTTCTCACACAATTTGAATCAATTGGTTCCAAATAACGTCAGAGTTTCAGTTACATCTGCTGGTCAATAGAAGTCAAGGCAACCATTTCTCTGAGTCTGACCTCAAAGACGGCTTTTTGTTTTTTCAAATTACTCCAACAATGAAACTGTCACTTTGTGAGGCAGCCATGTTTCATCCAGACATTTGGATGATTGAAAAGAAGAAAACAGTTTGACTACACGCCTCCTCTCTCCTTTGCCTTCTCTCCTCTTCTACCTCCCTCTCTATCTTCTACATTCCTTCTCTCCTCCTTCTCTTTCCAACCTCCGCTCTTTTAATTTTCCTTTCCTCAAACCAGTAGCTGACAATAAACAGACCTGTTGCCTGCATGCATTCAAACATGCGATGTATCCTGCTCAGCTCCCCTTTAACACAGAAAGGCCAGAAGAGAAAACTGAAATCTAAATTAATAAAAGGTTGACTACAACCTGCTGATTGCGTATAAAATGTTGTTCTACAATAAAATACCATTAAATGATTCCTGCTGTAATTTTACAGCTAAACTTTTGTAAAAATGTCTCATTTTTAGAAAATGTGAAAAGTTGCAAGAGAATTCTACATAAATACCTTTTAATTTCCCTATTTAAACAGCTGCTGTCTTTTAACTTACAGTAAAAATTTGTTAATTTATAGAATTATCCTTCAAAGTGCAAATTTTACATCTGTGAGTCAGGTATTCTGCTGTAAAGTGAGTCGCTGCTTGTTGCAATTAATAAAGAACTTGTTCAAATGAAAAGAGATCGATCATGATGAACCACAGCTCACCATTGGTTCTATACATATAAGGGATCCTCTTACTTAGGGGGCCACAGACAGTTCACCAGCCTTAAATTTATTTGAAACCATTTCCTTTGTCGTTGAAATCAAACATTACTCTGATATGAAAACTTTTCAAACATGTAAAAAGTCAGACTCACCACCCTGTTCCTGTGAAAGTCATCAGGTCAGCGGCTCTCTGGTGTCTCCTCCAAGTCTGTCTGTAGAAACAGAGACCTGCTCCTTTATATTGTGGTGACTCCACCCAGAGAGTCTACACAACCATGCTGGTGATGAACAGCGACTGCATCATCACCCTCAGAAGTGTGTTTTGAGCCGTTTGCAGTGCCAAGGTGAACATGATATCATGCGATGGCGTTTAAATAGCACACCACTAATCTCCTGGAAACAGACACCTGTTGCCTAAAATAGCTCCCAAAATGAATCAGGAATAACTCCTCAACCATTATGCCAAGAAGTATAATTCTAGTCTCCTTTGATAGGACAGAAGATAATGAATATGAACCTATGCATGTTGCTATTAAAGAGCAAACGGAGATGCAATAAAAGGAAAATATGATATTTTCATCCTCGCCTGATATAAAATCTTTATTTTAATTGCAATATTTAAAACCATCATCCAACTGATCATAATGCAACTGAATATCTTCTAATTCACCTGGAATACAACTGTAACTGTAAATTTGACGGTAAGAAATTAATATACAACAATTATTACACAATTTTTAAAAAATATAGCAGGTGAATGTCCATGTTTTGGTTTATATGTTCACTTTTATTGGGAATAGAACACTATTTCTGTCCATCAATATTCCGATAAATTCCAAAAATAAATTCCACTTGCTTTAATAGACAAAGTATATTGCACAAATTCACCTCTTGATCTTTCTCTATCGTCTTTCTATAAATCCCCAAGGGGCCACAACCAAATTCACACCATGTAAAAACCACAGAAATATGTTGTCAATATGCAATCGCCACTACTCCGGCTAAATCTGCCCATTTTCACAATCTTTCTTGAGTATACAACCAGATCTATGAGTAAAATCTATATATTATCAGATTTGCAGGGAGTATATAGTAATAAGCTTGTTAAAACTATAGCACTACCCGTTCCTCCTGAGTCATATACAAGATAAAACGTTGTTTGAAAGATACAACACTAGAGACAAGTGTATACTACTGGCAGGATCAACCAGGTAGGTAGGGGTCCGCCCTGACTGTTAACGTCTGTGTAGCAAATGCATTGACTGACAACGTAGTTATATTTCAATAACAAAATTATTGCTTGCGACAGTTCAGTAGTCGCTGAGGAGCCCTGAAGCTGTAACCAGTGCACACCTTCTCTCTTCTCTGGTGCTCACTCTGAATACTGGCATGCTGAGTAATGTGGAGTGATGTTCCACCTGCTGCTTGGACAGAGGACCAAACATATCATATTATTTTAATGCATGATCGGAATGACAGTTCCCGTTAGTCCACGCACTTCTTTACAGTAAACGGAGTGGCAGAAGGCAGATAAATCACTAACGTCCAGCCTGTCAGCAGCTGTCTAGCTCTGGGTTCGTTGGGTCTCTGTGCTGCTGCTGCTGCAACCCAGGACAGTTAATCACCAACCTGCTTTTAGAAATATTGACCAGAATTTGTGTTTTCAGAACAACTTTCAAACTTTTCCAACTCTCAACTTGAAATGACCCGGTACATGCAGAAGCACGTTTCATTTTGAAAATGTGTTCAAAGTTGTTCATTCACACGAGAACCTGCATGGCGGTGAATTGCATTAAACTGACAGTTGTTTGAAATGATGGTTAGAATCAATGATTGTCACTACGCAATATTAGCAAAGTATGCTGCAAAAGATCCAAAGCTCCGCCCAGGAGCAATAAGGGTCAATCAGTCAGAGTGACATGACACCACCAAACCCTGATTACTGTGCCATCAAACCAGTCATACTGTGTAAAGTTATGAAGAAACATTGATGAGTCAGAAGGCAAGGGGAGAGAAGTAGGAAGCGTGGTTGAAGGGAGGGGCTGGGTAGAAAGGGGAAGGGATGGGGCCCTGGAGTCACAGAGTGTCACTGATGAAGACTGCAGCACTGAGCTTTTCTGCCGTACCAATCTAGATTGTGGGATTTTATTTTTTGTGGACCACTTTGTGAGTTCCCACAAATGAAGTTAAAAAACTTAACAGAAGGTCAGGGGAAAGAAGGAGGAACAGCTGGAGAAGGGGAGAAGATATTTGATTAGATTTGTTAGTA
>NC_060160.1:856850-858118 GCF_021292245.1 Micropterus dolomieu | reverse complement strand
GAAGAACTGAGACTTTGTTGTTCAATGATAAATCCACGTCTAAGCTGAGGGTTCCCTGTTCCCATCCCCTCGATGCCGTACTGAAAGTAATCAGAGATGAAGTCACTGATGGTACCGTACACAATGTCTGCTTCATAGACCTCCCTTTAAGATGCATTTGTTTTCTTCATGTTTGTGTTGAGAGAGATTCCCAGGTGCTTGTAGAAGTCAGACCACTCCTGAGTTCGCTCCTCTGAGGGAACATCAGCGCTCAGCACAATGTCCAGTTTGTTTCCCATGCAGACTTGTGTGGCTGCAAACATGGCTGTGACACATGGGTCTTCTTCCACACCAACCAGTTGTAGCTCTCCACTCTTCTGAGTCAGCACCAACGCACACCACCGCAGCATCTGCCTCACTGTGGGCCACCAGCCTTTGGTGTCAAAAACTGCTTTGCAGAGCAGAGACAGAGACTTCTGTAGGTCGTCTGCATTCAAGGGATCACATGTGAAGGAATCTTTCACAAATGGTGCATCTTTAGGTGCATTTTCTGCGTACTGCAGGACGCAAGTGGTAATGTTTTTTATCATATCAACCACAGAATCATCCAAATTCCATAACATCTTCACTTCTGCTAGAGCTGCAGGTAGACTGCTCTCATCGTTCCTTCTGAGAGTCTTTTGGAGATCCTGATGGAATCTCTCAGGGCCAGCAAAGTCCAGAGCCTGGACGAGAGTGTGTCCGGACTCATCCGTCCACTCTGGTGATATGTCATAAGCTTGCACCAGCTTAAGGACTTCAGTTATTGAAACATCC
Organism: Micropterus dolomieu; assembly: GCF_021292245.1. Lineage (NCBI taxonomy): Eukaryota > Metazoa > Chordata > Actinopteri > Centrarchiformes > Centrarchidae > Micropterus > Micropterus dolomieu. The sequence goes on along the minus strand of NC_060160.1, from coordinate 857,323 downwards.
TCTGCATATTTCTGTGACAGTGCTTTGAGCAGAGTCACTGCCTCCGTTGGGGTCCATTGGTTTCTTTGCACAAGTCTGAGGAGCATCTCAGTGGATTCTGAGTGGGTTTCTTTGCCGGTTAGGTGTGTGAGTGTGGATAAGAGAAGCTTCAAGCACTGGATTTCCATCTTTAAAATGAACACAGAGGCTCCTCCCACTACATTCTGCAGTGATGATGCGAGGGTGCTCAGGAATTCTATAAGACAGAGGTTCTCAGTGGAAAGCTTATCTCCAGCCCACTGTTTGGCTATGAGGACTGCGTCAGTATCAGAGCTGCTACAGTCAGTGAAAAAGTGCATCAGGTTCAGGTACAGGGCTTGAGTCAGCAGGAGACTCTCAGCAGCATTGCGTGCTGATTGGCTGATGGAGTCCACCAGGGACTGCACCTGATTGGAGATGCTTTGTAGGGGAACTCCCTCGGGGATCTCCAGAGA
>NC_060160.1:834736-856830 GCF_021292245.1 Micropterus dolomieu | reverse complement strand
CCTCCCTGTAAGATGCATTTGTTTTCTTCATGTTTGTGTTGAGAGAGATTCCCAGGTGCTTGTAGAAGTCAGACCACTCCTGAGTACGCTCCTCTGAGGGAACATCAGCGCTCAGCACAATGTCCAGTTTGTTTCCCATGCAGACTTGTGTGGCTGCAAACATGGCTGTGACACATGGGTCTTCTTCCACACCAACCAGTTGTAGCTCTCCACTCTTCTGAGTCAGCACCAACGCACACCACCGCAGCATCTGCCTCACTGTGGGCCACCAGCCTTTGGTGTCAAAAACTGCTTTGCAGAGCTGAGACAGAGACTTCTGTAGGTCGTCTGCATTCAAGGGATCACGTGTGAAGGAATCTTTCACAAATGGTGCATCTTTAGGTGCATTTTCTGCGTACTGCAGGACGCAAGTGGTAATGTTTTTTATCATATCAACCACAGAATCATCCAAATTCCATAACATCTTCACTTCTGCTAGAGCTGCAGGTAGACTGCTCTCATCGTTCCTTCTGAGAGTCTTTTGGAGATCCTGATGGAATCTCTCAGGGCCAGCAAAGTCCAGAGCCTGGACGAGAGTGTGTCCGGACTCATCCGTCCACTCTGGTGATATGTCATAAGCTTGCACCAGCTTAAGGACTTCAGTCATTGAAACATCCTCTGCATATTTCTGTGACAGTGCTTTGAGCAGAGTCACTGCCTCCGTTGGGGTCCATTGGTTTCTTTGCACAAGTCTGAGGAGCATCTCAGTGGATTCTGAGTGGGTTTCTTTGCCGGTTAGGTGTGTGAGTGTGGATAAGAGAAGCTTTAGAGGGGAACTCCCTCGGGGATCTCCTGAGACAGGGCACACAGCTCTGTGATGAACACCTGAGTGTGCTGCAGAGTGCTGAGGGACGGGGGAGCACTGATCCATTCATCAAACAGAAGTTTGTCCAGGACTGACAGGATCTCCCGCTGCTGGTCTGCTGTCAGCTGAGTGAGACTCAGATCTGGAACAGGGGAACTGTATTTCTTAGAGAGGATTTCTAGAAGCTCATCCCTGCCTGATTCATACTTAGCCTCAAACTCATTCAGATGCCACATCTGAACATCTCGCTTGGACTCATATTCTTCTGAAATGTGGCTGCTCTGTTGTTTCTCATGCTGCTCTTTGGCTCGTTGCTGCGATTCTTGTAGTCTTTGATCCAGTTTTTGTCTCTCCTCTTCTCTTCTCCTCTCTTGCTCTCTTCTGTTCTCCTCCTCTTGCTCTCTTCTGTTCTCCTCCTCTATTCACACTCGTACATATTATGAGCCCCAACCGGTCTGTAGTATTCTCCTCCATTGAACACATACGCATATTGCCCATGAATAGTATTTTTGTATAAATGATCGAAGGATCTGCATGGAGGCAGGACTTTATCACACTTGCAGCATCTCAGGCTTAAGTGGAGATTTTCTTTCCTTAAACAAAAAAAGACCTATTCAAATGACGTTATGGTATAAAATACAACTCATAACAGGGACTCCTGCTGCTTTATTTTTTGGTGAAACCGAGAGCAGCCTACTGAAAAAATAAAGTACCTGGTAGAGTGCATACCATGAATAAAGGCTGAGTCCTTACTGTAGCTGCATGGGTTTGATTCCAGACAGAGGCCCTTTGCTGCCTGTCATCCTTTCTCCTGTCTCTCTCCAGCTGTCACTGTCATAATAAAGCATGAATGTTAAAAGAAATGCCAAATTAACAGTCCTGCCCTGGCCATGTGAATTCCCTCCTGTTGATGTCCTGATAAATATTTAGTAGTAATAAATTCTGGAAACTCACAAACAGCAAGGATCAGTCTCTCTTCCAGTGATTTGTGCTCCGCGTCGCATACAAAAAGTTCAAGACAATTAAACTTCACCAGTGGGCGGGCGTGTGCGTGAGGCGAACACCAACGCGTACCCTGTGTCGCTACGCCTTGTGCTTGATCACTTCACCTCACTCTAAAAGGGAAACTTGCTACTGACCACAGACTGTTTCTGCTGCTCCCTGATAAAAGAAAAATCTTTCTGCTGATACCTGTTCTGAACCCCCCCCCCCAAGACATAACAATGTGATTAATCGCAAGAAAGTCAAGTCACTCACGATTATACATTGTAATTGTTGCCCAGCACTACTTAAGTCAAATGTTGAGGTACTTGCACGTGAGTGTTTTACTTTTTAGGGGGCTTTTTACTTCTACCCCCCTTAATTTCAAATCCTGTTGTACTAATTGCTGTTTATGTCGTTTATCAGAACCCTGTTACAAGTTTCAGAGAGGAAGAATAAATGGATATCTTATCATTGGTGGTGATGGAGCAGTGGATAAGACACATGCCTTTGGTGTGGGAGACCCGCGTTTAACTTCCACTGTGACACATCCTCCAACATGTCCCTGAGCAAGACACTTAACCCCTAGTTGCTCCAGAAGCGTGCGACCTCTGACATACTTAGCAATTGTAAGTCGCTTTGGATGAGTGTCTGCTAAATTAATTAAATGTAAATCATTGAAAATAAGGCACTTTCAGATTTCATGTTTTTTATTAAAGTTGTCACAGCCAGCATAACTGGAACACCCTTCACTCTGACATGATGTTTAGAGATTAATTCATTAAGGACTGAATACATGCAAAAAGATACAACAATGTGAGACAGAATGACCACTTTTACTTTTGTTACATAAGTACATTCACTATAGAATACTTTTATTATTTTACTTGAATACTTGACATCAGTCGTTGTTATGGTATTTCAACTCTTTTAAATAGGAAGTACAATTATAATATATTTAATAACAATCAGTTCTTTATTGTTAATTGTGAATAGATAGAGCAGCAGCAGTGTTGTCACCCTCTGAACAGCAGAGGACAAATCCAGCACAGGACAAGTAGTTCTCCAAGCATAGACTCTAATGCAATCCAAGCTCACTAATGTCCCTGGCGCTGCTAACTGCTTTTTATGGAATGAAACTGGAGTAACAATTCTCATCAAGCAGCTCAAGATCAAAATGGAAAAATCTTAAGGACATGACAGATCACAAATGCCCCATCTCCCCTCTTAATAATGATCCTTGTGTCCCAGACAGATTAAATACGATTTATACAAGGTTTGAAAAATCTACCTCACCAGCCATCCCCCCCCCGACCCTACAGTCCCACAGTGTTTTAAATGCTCCACCATCATTCCTGTGCCAAAGTCCTCAGAAATCACCTGTACCCCCCCCACGACATCTTTAGTTTACTTGGTAACTTTCACTCAATTCCTGGAAGCCTATGGGATCATGATTATTTTATTTGATTCCATAGACATTTGAGCCAAAATAGTCTAATATTGCTGTTTGACATAACTTCTGACTACACCAAATAGTTTAAAAAAAAAAAAAAAGTTTGTCCTAAGGCATTTATTAGTTTCTGACTCTGATGGGGAGAAAACAGTTCCCCAAAACGTACTGTATCTCTGAACTCTCACACATGCAGGCTCTTCTATGTGATCTCCTTTTCATAACTGATGCAACAAGTAGTGTAATATTGTTTCACTTCCATTCACTGAGCCTCCCCTGAAACTGTTTGGAGCCCCCCTTAAGGAGGTCTGCCTCACACTTTGAAAACCTCTGGGTTATAAGATGAACAACTTGCTGGCTGAAAGTTTACTTACCAAGTCAAGCTGTTTTATTTGAGCAGTTGGTTATAATTCTTTTTGCACTGACACTGCACTGATCTTAACACCTGTACATCTTACACATATTTACTGATTAGTGATGCTCCGTTCCTTTCTGGCTCATCGTTCTTTTTTTTCAAGGGGTTAGGGGTTTCTAGGTTCACCTGCAAAATATTCAGTAGGATAATGACAGGGTATGGGGTTTAGATCAGATTCAAATTAGACATCCCACCAATATAACTTCATTTCATGTGTCGACAAGGTTTAGCAGCTCTAAGTTACTGGTCTTGCCAGAACTATGTCAATGTCAATAATCTGCACTGTAAACCTTACACAAGGTAACGCCATATTCCTCTGCTTTGTCAGAGAATTTACTACTTTGAATTTACTGGTGCTAATAGCAAATACAGCTTAATACTAATGTTACAGGTCACACAATTCTCAAAGATGATATTTAGAGGCCTGACTTTTTGCAGAGCAAATTGTCTCACATCTTATAATCATTTTACTGTGAACTAACAAGTTACTAACTGGCTTGTTGGATGTTGCTCAGTCTAAAGAAGCTGTTAGAAAACATGGCTGTGAACTCTGGGAAATACTGATGGGCTGTTCTCACTCTACAAACTGAATTGTAGTTGGACAGAGAAGATACTATTTGTTCTTATTGGTCAGGAACAATAAGCTGCTGTCAACTGATCTACTTCTACTATCAGTTCACTAGATGGCCTCATGGAGCTGATGGAGGATGTTACTGCTCTGCTTTATCTAACTCACTACATACATTACATTTATTCATTTAGCTCACGCTTTTATTCAAAGCAACATACGATTGCTATACATGTCAGAGGTTGCACGCCACTGGAGCAACTAGGACTCTTGCTCAGAGACACACTTGTGGATGTTACGCACTGTGAAGAGTCATCAGTTTAACTTTACACCTCCTCTCTGCTCCTCTTTTCTCTCCTGCTCAGCTCCCCTTTAACATAAAAGCCCAAAGAGAAAACTACAAGAGGAAAACACAGCTGATTTAATTATAGGTTGACTATAACCTGCTGATTAATGTGTACAAAATGGTAAAATGTTTTTTTTTTAAAGTCTGGCAGCAAAAACTTTCAAACAGTTCTCATTGATTTACAATAAAATACAATACCTTTGAATTACACTAAATGAACGGCTGGTGTATTAGTAAACGTTTGTTTTTTCCAAAACTTCTTTAATTTCTCTCCAACATCTATCAAAGAGTAGATTTCTCATTCATCTGATATGAAAACTTTTTAAAGATGAAAAAAAAAACCCCATCAGACTCACTCACCCTGTTCCTCTAATAGTCGTCAGGTCAGCAGCTCGCTGGTGTCTCCTCCAAGTCTGTCTGTAAACAGAGACCTGCTCCTTTATATTATGGTGACTCCCCCAGGAGAGTCTATGGGCCAGGTCATATATTGGTGCCATCTGAGTGGGCAAAACCTTATCTATAATAAATTGTTCATAAGGTCAATATCCATATATCCATCCATGGGGTAAAGTCAATATATTATTGGACCTTTTGTTATTTTCCCCTGTTAGAGCCTTTGTATAATTTCCAAAAAGCACTCAAATAGCCAATATTATATTAACAGTGAGTAATCTTATAATTCATTTATATCTATTCTAATCTACTGTATTCCTAAAGTTTGTTGATTGGTATAAAAATGTATTTGAATCTGGATACACTTTTTGTAGTTTTGAAATGAAAAATGTTGCTGTGAACATATAATATTGGGAAGTGAAAAATCCACTTTTAAATGATATCTTAATTAGACTTTAACATGAACCAACAAATACAAAACAGGCCAACAGGCTAGACGGTGTCGAAGGAGAAGACCATAACATACACATAGGGGGAGCCCCCCTTCATGACAGTACCACATTTGGGTCCTCTCTTAAACACAATAATACAGTATTAGACACACACATGAAAAAAAAAAAGTAAATAAATAAAAAAGGAGGGGGAGGCCATTTCACACCCCCCCAAAAATAGATCTGGAATAATACAATACAACAAAACAGATGAATAAATAAGAATAAGAGAGGTGGGGGGAGTAGGCCCCATTAGAGACAAGTCCTGCACGCCTACACAGGGTAATGTCACTAACCCTTAAACTCCTAGGCATGAAATTCATGCAACCCTGAAGCACTTCAGTCATGCACTAGTGCACTGTGTTGCTTCCCAACTGTGATCTACCAGGCCTTTTAGCACAATCTAGTACCCAGATAGTTGCTATAAAATACCTTAATCCTACACTTTGACCTGTACGTAAGATATTTGATAGTTAGTATATCAAAAATGACCTTATGCCACCCGGCTAATGTTGAAGGCTTGCAAGTCTATCCATTTAAGCAATATATTCTTCCTTGCACAAAAAGTGAGAATACAAAACAGTCTTTTGGAGTGTGTGCTTTTAAGTTGTTTGGGTGGTAGACTGAACAATAAGGGTAAAGCGTCCTTGCTCAATTTAAAATCAAAAGTTTGGCATAGTCTATCCACTATTTTATTCCAATATTCGTCATTATCTTTACGTTAAGTCCAAACACACTGAATAAAGTTCCCAACCTCAGCATTACACTTTGTACGTAGTTAAGATTTATTGTGATCCATTTTATGTCTAAGATTGGGTGTGATCTGCAAACGGTGTAGTTGTCTGAATTGGGTTTCCCTCATCCTATTGCAAGCTGAAATGTTATTTGCCACTTCCCATATCAGCATCCAGGTTGCTTCATCAATGTCTATATTCAGGCCATTAGTCCAGTCTCTGGGCAGAAATGCAGGTTTATCTTTATCTATTTAGATAATGCTTCATATCCACGCCCCAAAATACCTTTGGTCTTTCCAACAGATATTATATTCTCCAACGGAGAAAGCTGATGACAAAGGTTGGCGCCCTTTTGACTATTCAAAAAACACATTTTGTCATATACTATATTTCTTACATATCTGGTCAAAAGAAAGTAGTATTTCCTCTTCATACAGATGCCCAATAGTAACAATCCCTCTACTATCCCAAAGCCCCGATCTGTGGTACCAGGAAGGAAATCTATGTTGCCCCGTAGTGGCGAGAGGGAGGATAACTGTCCCTCCCATCCTTCCAGTCTCCTTAAATCCCACCATGCTTTGATGGTTGCATATCATCATATTGTCACCAACAGACTCATTAATCTTCTTTTGTCCAGAAGTATAAATATATGACATATAAATAAAGAAGCTACTTAAAAGAGATATTTACATTTATGTCTCATTGTATAATTTAATTACTACCTACATTTATTTTTTTACTGTATTTTTTGTGTATTTGATCGGATGCTTGTTTATTGAGCATTTATTTAGTTCTGTATTTATTTTTCAATCTGTCAGAATCGGTCCTCCATGACAGTAAAGCAAAATATTTAACATTTGTTATTTTACTTTTTATATCCACATTTAAATGGATTAATTTCAAATGTGCACAGTGACACATTTTAGAAGAAGTGACAACAACACTGAGATTCACAAAATGTTATGATTTGTGGTGTCTTTGTTGAATAAGGATTTTTAGTGTTGCTGTACAAAAACATGTCCCACAGTCTAAACCCCAAACGACGCAGCTGAACTGGAATCTTATGGATACATCAGTGATTACAGTTCCAGTTCAGCCCCGTTGTGACCCAGCTAGAAATCTGCAAAAATAAATTACACAATTACAAACAATTTTTAAAAAATATGTAACAGAAAATAAGGATGAGGTGTGAAATCAGTAGTGTAGGAAGATGCCTGTGTGCAATGATTAATATGTGGTGCGTGTTGTAGGCAGGCTTATATAGCTGGGCTCACTGGCCAGGTGCTCCCAGTTACCCTGATTACCGAGCACTTAGACCTGCAGAACACACACACACACTCACACTCACACACACACACACACACACACACACACACACACACACACACACACACAGAGGGCTCTTGGGGCCATCACACTCCACAGTAACCTGCACCACCCAGTGGAATAATACAACAGAGCAAGACACTGTAGCTTTCAGCTGACTTTATGAAGGCAGAAATACTTCAGACATGAGGTTACATGTTATTCAGACTATGATTCAAGTAAGAGTGCAAAGTAAGACAGAATATATGCTATGGCAAGTCTACAGTTCATTCATCAGTTTTAAGTGCACTTTAAGGTGAACTGGATGCAACCTGGGGCCTGCACCACGAAGCGAGTTCACCGTACCCAGGATATGTTTCTTTATCTGGCTAACCCTAACAGTTGGGATTGGGATAAACTGTGACACGATGCTTGTTATCAACTCAGTAAGTCAACCCGGTTTCGAGGTGGTGTTAGCAGCAGATGACCAATCGTAGTCACGAACAAGTCTACTGGCATCATATTTTTCAAATGCATTAAAAGACCCGGGCGTTGAATAAGTGGTTGTTCCACTTCACTTTTAAAAACTTCTCCTCACTTGAAATATGAGATTTATTTATTTAACACACTCAACAACAAAAGTTTCTCCCTGTCAAAGCAGCAAACCTAAAAGCAGCCTATAAAACAGTCTGTGGCATCTCCTACAGATGGTGATGTCCTTTTCCAAGAGTGCTGATTGGTCAGTAGGCGGTGCTTTTATAGAGCTGATCTCTTATCTGGAACATAACCTGCTCCGGAGCCGGTTAGCCGTTCAGCATAAGTTACCATGGCGATCTATCACCATCATGGTACTGAAAACCCAGAGTTAACCCCTAAGTTATCTGGATAAGCCCAAATCCTGCTTTGTGGTACAGGCCCCAGGTGGATCTGAAGGTAGCAAGATTTCTTTTTTTATTAAACCTTTATTTAACCAGACAGAACAACTTCTTATTTACAAGGACGGCCTGGCAAAAGGGGAGTAGCCTCTTGAGGGGAGGGGGGAGTGGGTACTAGTTTAGAAAGACAAAAAAAGTGTAATTTATGAAATAAATTCTTTATTGTAAAAGAATTCATTAAGTGAACGGATCTTTGGTAAAAGCATTCCTGACACGGGTAAACAGGAGTTTTCGGTCTCAGATTTAAACAAATGCAATCCAGAAGTATGTTGAGTGAGGTTTTATTAGACAAACAGGTGAAACTTACAGGTGAGGACGAAATGAACAGTCCACAAACAAAACACGGTAATCCAAAACTGAAAATATATTTCCAAGATAAGAAAAACGACGCATAATCCAGAGACACGAGGCAAAGGATGAACCATGGTAGGTGAAACCACGCAGTGACAATTCCTGTCATCCAAACTGTGTCTGGGATTTGATCAGCTCTGTTTCACCCTCTCTGAGCCCCGCCTCTATTCTCTTCATCCAATCAGCAGCTCAGCAACTAATCATCCATGTCTGAGGCACATCTCAAGCTTTTTCCTCTAATATTTCTCACAATCATTTCCCTGCATTACATCATTTCGTATAAAGACATTATTTCCGAACATAATTCTCATTTACATAAAGTCTATAATTTTTCCTCTGCACCGTTTGTGGCTCCAAACCAGACAGTTTCTGTTTCTCTGCAGCTCCCTCCAGGTGCTTCAATAGAAAAGATGCTAGCTTGGACAATAGAATACTTACAGGAAGAAATTGCGAGCTATCTCATTTATGTTATCTTAAATGGTATCATGGGATGATATTTTAAATCAACACTTTTGTTTATCAATTGCTCTGGATGAGAGCATTGAATTAAAAAGTCTGACGGTAAAAGTGTTTCCCATTAATGGATGTTGAACCATGAGGACACAGTCCTGCACATGAAGAAGATATTTCTTATTAAAAAACAATGAAATTAATGAAGCAGTCGAGCACAGGAGGAAAAAGGTATGGCTTTAAAAATGGTGCATCAAATTGATTTGAAATTGATAATCAAAGCACATATTGAAAGGTTATAGTTAGGCAGGTAGATAGGTAAAGGATTCTCCTTTTGATGTTTTCAACAGTTGAAACAAGGTTTGTACTGTAAAAAAAAAACCCTCATTAAAGAAATATCCTGAATCTGAAATCCTACCTGATCTAATCTCAGACAGTGTTTAGGACTTTTCCCATTCAGACCAAGGTTTTCTAACTTTAGAAGATTCAAATATTACTGAAACATCAAAGAAGCTATAATCCCAAAATTTTGAGTCCTAATTAATAAACAGCACAGACCTGTATTAAAGTTAAAAATGATATTAGCCTGCTACGGCTGCACAACTGTATCTAGTTGGCATCTTTGGAAAAAGGGGAACCCTAAATATGTGATGGGAAGATAATTATGACCTTTTACAGTAATTAGTATGGATGATGTTCTCCACTGACAACGTTCTAGTGACAAATCATTAGTTGTTTAAACATGAACTATGTCTGATTTCTATTTAAATTTGTGTTTCTATCCTAACCACCTACCATTACTCCTAGATTTCCATGGTGTGGCAAATGGACAGGAACGTAGTACATTTCAGTGGCGATGTTTAGTGGTATAATGGAGTTTTGCTTGCAGTTTCCAGCACTACGTTAAAATAGTTTCAACTTAAATTTATAGAATAATACACATGATTTAAGACATTTTGCAGCGTATAAGATAAAATAAATGAAAAAACATACTCAAACAATTACAACTGAACAATTAGTAAACTAGCATCATATGAAATACTGTATTATAACTATATGTTGTAATATGTTTGGTAATGTTTGGTAATTAAACAATCTCCATCTACACTAACATGTTCCACAGTTTGTGTGATTGAATCAGGAACTCTTGTGTTGAACTTGAATATTTTTCAGTACATAGTATTCATTGAAATCTGTCTCAGAGGTCCGACTTTAATACTGAGAAATAATATAATGGTATATTTAATTTTTCTGAAAAAGGAAGGTTTTAACATGATTTACATCTGGATTTCATGTCCCCATGCCTCCCATTTTTTTTTGTTTGTGTGTTTCCTGTTGCAGTAAATAATATCCCCTTGCAGGGAGAACATTTTTTTCAGTGTTGTGAAATTTGGTGAAAGTCAAGACGAAAATGGAAATAACACACAGATGACCACTGCTCATATCCCCCTGTCCCTCCACGTAACAGATGATAAATGTCGTGTTGTTGTGCTCAGCTGGTGGATGGGTATATGGGGGTGATGGTGGGAGGTTAGCTCCTGTTATGATCTGGTCACAGAGCAGATACTGTGCTGACAGTACGCTGCTTCTTATGATGGTTTCCATGTTTCCTCTTCTTGCAGTAGACATACAGAGCTGTGAGGGGAACACAGCTGACTGACGACACCAGCAGCAGCCCGATGAAGAGCTGACCAAACACGGGATACTCCGTCACAACTGACTTACCCTGAGGAAGCAATAGGTACAGTTAACACCTATCTTCGCACATTGCATAGTTAATTTCTCCGGCATTTTAGCAGAATATCGAACAATGTGAGATTTTGTTGCTCACTGCTCAGACTACCACTTCTTGCAGACGCAGGGCAAGTTTCATGGCTTCAGTTGGCCTCTCCAATGTGTTCTGCTGAATGACTGATGCTAAGCAGGTTTGGACTTGGCTAGTATCTGGATGGAAGAACACCTGGGGAAACTAAGGTGCAAATGGTAGTGGTGTTGGCATGCCAGTAGGGGGCAGTCTTCCCTGTGGGCCTATTAATACGATCCCTGTGCTGTAAGAGATGCCGTCTATCGGATGAGATGTTAAACAAATTACAGATTCGTGGTGGTCCCATGTCATTTATCACAAAGAGCAGAGGGTTCCCTGGTGTCCTGCCATCAGTTGGTAAATGTGACATGTATGTAGTCTGAAGTACAGTCCGTTTAGTGTGGTGTGAGCAGTGGCTTTATTTTATGATAAATTGGACAAATCAGTGTGACACACTAGGTCTTCCTCCTGTTTGGCACCCTGTCAGCTGGAGGCACCCTAGGAGACCACCGAGCATACCTATGACTAAAAACATGGTGGTGTCCTCTGTGTTATAGTCCAGCCAGACACTACCACAAAATACTATATATACAGTGTGTAAACTATATATTTTTCATCAAGGAGTGGCTTTATGGCTTCCTACTATTTGGGTGGTATGAGAAGCTGAAAGCGGGTGTCTCACCAAAAGTGTGTTGGCGACCCTACAAAGGATGCCATATTGAAGGAGACAAAGCAGAGCAGTTGCCATTCGGATATCAGGGGAAATAGCTCAGCTCTGGATGGCTCACGCTCAATTTAAATCCTGCACTTGCACACATTTGCACCAGCACGGACACTGACAAGCTGTAGAACAAAAAAAAAAGACACAGCTCACCAGTTCTTTGTTCCATGCTTGGTAGGTGGGTGTTCCTCCCTTGATGTAGTTGATGATGTAGAAGATGAAAAGGGCGATGAGGAGAAGGGGACTGGTTCCTGCCAACATGATCTTCCAGTACCAGTTGGGACGATGACCGAGCATGTCTTCTATGTCTTTTTCAAACCTAAAAGGAGTAGATAACGAAACGCACTGCTGGTTATTTTATACTTCACACATGTGGCACTAGCCAGAGAACAACAGCTGAAGTGAAGGCATACGAATGTGGGTACTACCGCACACATGACATGCACAAACCTTTTAATTCCATAGATGTAACTCACAGCTATGACCTCCGTGAGGACAATGAACAGCAGGGAGAAAGTGGCTCCATAGTCGTTGAACATGGTAAACCAGTAATTCCCTGATGTGGTGGTGAAGCCGAGGCCGAGCAGCAAACAGAACAAACACACTAAACCTGGAAGCAGAACACAGCACACTCATTTTAACATTCACTGCATGGCAGCACATACTATACTGCAGCAGACAACACACTACACTCACACTATACTACTACACTTTTATTTTATTATTTTTATTTTATTTCTGCCAACTTTTATCATTATTATAATAATTATATATAGATGCTGTAGAGTACTTTAGTGTTGTCGAGGCATGCACACTGTTTATTTTCACTCACAAAGTCAAAGTAAGTAAAGTCAAACATGTTCCGCTAAGAAGACACGCTTCATCGTTTCCCATATTGGAACAGGTTATGTTTGACAGTTAAAGGCAATTTATTTATGAAAGTATTTGTTGTTATATTTGCTGAAATTCTCTTTACACCATGACAGCAATCAATAAATCAAATGCTTTGGCACAGAAATGAAAGAAACCCAGTATCTGTCGCTGTCGCAGGACTGTAATAACAACTACAAATCATTGGCTGGCCTACCTGCCAACTGGCCTACCTGTGCACATTGCGCATGAACATGTGTTTTGGGGGAGTGGCTTTGACAGGAAGGCCTGAAGGGTTGGGGGGGTTATTGAGATACTTGTAACATCTAGCTGTCTCTTGCTGTTTCTCCAACATTGCACACCCAGCTTTAAGAAAAACCAGGGCTCACATGTGAGTTCATTAGTATTATATTCTGAGAATTACAGCAGACTGTAGTAGTGTGTAAACAGTAAGAATATATAAACCACCAGCAGAGGCTGATGGCCACAAGGATCATTATATACACATACATAATAAAATAAACAATTAAGACGACAAGGAACTCAATTTAAACATCCTTGTTAAAGAAAAAATCTTTCTGGCACAACTTCCAGCTCCTCCTACAGCATACCAGGCCGAATCTTACCGTTTAACAACTCAACGCTCATAAGGGACACAACCTTGAAGTCTCGTAGCGGGGTGGTGATGGCTGTGATGTTTCCCAGCATGCTGCCCATTCCCAACATCAGGAGCATGATGAAGTACAGCACTGACCACAGCTGAGACAATGGCATGTTCTTGATGCCCTCACTGTACACTATGAAGGCCAGACCTGGACCCTCTACTGCCTGAAACAGATGTAGGAGAAACAAACAGTTTATGGCTAGAATGAAAACTGAATTAGGTGAAAGAAAACAAAGAGAAAATAGAAAATATCTTGCTCAGTGAGGAAGCACACTAAGATGAGTATGTAGTAATATGTAGTGTATCACACTGATTAAAACTCAACAGTCAGTTTAAAGCCATGAACTACCCACAATGTCATCAAGTCAGAAGGTCGACTTTGAACTTACTGAATTGAATATTGCAATATAAAAGTTGTCATTGAATTTCTTCTTTGCAGTGGAACTGAGTGAATAAATCCAGCTTCTGAGAATTTGTTATGAAACAGCATTAAAATCATCTTAGCTGGTCACATATTTATTATAAGCTCCTTGCTGCTGTACTGACTAATGCTTTGTATTTAAATTACTTTAAAAACGTTCAGACGGACTTCCCATTTGGGGAGAAGTGTTTGCACTTTTTTCATTTCTTCTGTTCAGCCAGTGTGAAGGGGCGCCCTTGTGGCTCTGACCACAGACTGGTTCAGTCAGGACTGTTGTTACATGTTATCCCACATCTCTCTCTCCCCCTTTTTCCTGTCATGCCATATGAAGCACTTAAATGTTTGTCCTTGCCACAGACTTCTATAAAAACTAATGCCCCTTCCTCTGTGCTTGTGTTAGTTAGCATTGCATAGCCCAGATCAATCCAAACACCATTTGGAGGACATTATAAAAGTTGCTTGTCATCTTGCTGACATACCTGACAAAGCATGAAAATATACGTTTAACAAATCTGCATCATGATGCAGTAGTTTCTGCCTCATTTAGAACCGTTTAATACAATTAAATTACAGCAAAATGATTATTTGGGGTTCATACCTCTGTAATAAACAGCTGTGTTTACTCACATGAACTTGCGTTACACAAACAGTCCAGCGGGCAAACTCACATGAGCAATGCAACATGAAAATTAAATTAGCATTTCACGTGAATACGCCATAAAGGGTAGCTTGATACGCCATAGAAGCTTGATTACAATGTCAGATAAAAATGTATCTATCTAATTAACCTAGTTAAGTCTTTATCAGAGGCAACATGTGTTTTTACTCCCTGTCTTTCCACGGAAGCAGTAAAATCCTGCATCTGTGGGGGTCACTAATTCATTTATCAACAACCATTATTTTGAATCACAAATAATGTATTTTTCAGAATAATTACTACCGACCATTATTTACATTAAACAAGATAAACAGACATAAATGAACATACTTTCCCAATGAACTATGCTGCGCATGACTGACAGGATGGCTGCACTTCACCACCATCAGCCATTATCGTGCACAGTTTTGACCGAACAGGTTGAAACCGCGACCCCCGAAAAGGAACTCGTTGTATTGTAGCCTACTGTATTACTCTGTATTGACTGCAGCTTATTTGTTTAGTGTTATTGGCTTTTTGATGAATCCTCCAATTAGTACAGCAACATGCTTGCTACTGTGTGCCAGCGACAAGCAATGCGTAAAATAAAACACTTTAATATTACCATAAAGGGCCGAATTGCGGTCTCTCCTTGAGCATTAGTCTTTTTTCAGGCAATTGAAACTTGTGTGTTTGTGCGTTGGCGTGTGTGAGACAGCGAACTGTTGAATCACGTAATAAGCAATGATCTGTCTCTCTCTACTTAATATTTTCTGGACAGTGTTAATGGCTCTCTGTGAGTAGTGTGCACTCTGAGCAAAACATGTGATGTAATGTTAAAAAAATGTATTTGTGATGTTGTCTGAAGTTTCGTTTTGCACTGCTGAGGGAAGCAGAGGTGCCGTAAGAGGAAGACAGAAGGCAATTAATATGTGCATTGTGTTCTACAGGATATGTGTGAATCAGTTGTTTTCTCATTATCAGCACTTTAAGACGAGCTTAATGACGAGGAACATACGGTGTCTAGTTCGCTCTCCAGGTTACAGTTTTCCAATTTGTTGGAAAGTTCAGCAAACTGCTGTGGGAATGTTGTGTTCAGCTTCTCAATCCACTCAGAGACATTGTCCATGGTGATACTGTCCTCTGCTAGATCAAAGGTATTCTGCAGCAGTAAGTATGTCCTGGAAGAAAGGAAATAAAGAGCTGTTACATGAAGAGTAAATTACCCTAACCCTGACTAGAAATGACCATTTTCAGCAAAGAAAAGTGGAAAAGTTTCTATTTCATTTCAATTTCATCTGAAGTAACTTCATTGTATGTAGGTTGGCTCCCTCACAGGTCCACTCAATGCATGTTCAGCTTTTGCTAAAGTCTTTCAAATGAGCTCATTCAGACACCTCCTGAACATACAATATATTGCCAAAAGTTTACATACACATGAAGCTTAATGACATCCCATTCTTAACCTGTAGAGTTTAATGTGGAGTTGGCCCACCCTTTGCAGCTATCTTTTGGGAAGGCTGTCCACGAGGTTTAGGAGTGTGTCCATGGGAATGTTTGACCATTCTTCTAGCAGTCCGGCACAGATGTTGGACGAGAAGGTCTGGCTTGCAGTTCTCATTCTAATTCATCCCAAATTTGTTGAGGTCAGGACTCTGTGCAAGTCAGTCAACACCAAACTCGCTCATCCATGTCTTTATAGACCTCGCTTTGTGCACTGGTGTGCAGTCATGCTGGAACAGGAAGGGGCCATCCCCAAACTGTTTCCACAAAGTTGGGAGCATGAAATTGTCCAAAATGTCTTGGTATGCTGAAGCAATGACAGTTCCTTTCACTGGAACTAAGGGGCCAAGCCCAACCCCTGATAAACAACCCCACACCATACCCCCCCCAAACTTTACACTTGCGACAATGCAGTCAGGCAAGTACCGTTCTCCTGGCAACCGCCAAACCTAGACTCATCCATCGGATGCCAGACAAAGAAGCGTGATCCGTCACTCCAGAGAACACGTCTCCACTGCTCTAGTGTCCAGCGTATTTTATGCCACTGCATCCGACGCTTTGCATTGCACTTGATGTAAAGCTTGGATGCAGCTGCTCGGCCATGGAAACCCATTCCATGAAGGTTAAATAGCTGAGTTTCCCTACCAGTCAGTCAGAACTGAAGAAGTCCCTTGGATGAGGGATGAAACGTCTTCTAGTATCTTCAACCAAGTCCAGTTGCCCTTGACTTACCTTCTTTGGACAACTATGACCTGGATGACTGAGAATCTTCACAGACATTCCATGAAGCTCTCTACACACGGTTCTTGTGTTAATCCGAAGGCCACACGACATTTGGAGGTCTGTAGCTATTGCATCTGCAGAAAGTTGCCGACTTCTGTGCACTGTGGCCTATCACTTCGTGGCTGAGTTTCTGTTGATCCCAATCGCTTCCAGTTTGTTATGATATCACTAACAGTTGTTTCACAAATGGACTTAATGCACTAGTGGCAAACTATCACGCTACCACGCTTGAAATCACTGAGCTCCTGACAGCTACCCATTCTTTCACAAATGTTTGTAGAAGCAGTCTGCATGCGTAGATGCTTGATTGGCCATGGCAGTGATTGGAAACACCTGAATTCAATGATTCAGAGGGGTGTCCTTAAACTTTTGGCAATATAGTGCATTAAAGCAAAAGAGATGCACAGTTTTAGTAGGTAGGTAGGTGCAACTTTTGTTTTTTTTTTACATATGTCAATTCTAAAATTAAATCATAATAATGTATTTCTTTATTATACTACATGGCCCGGTTATGACTGCAGTGTCACCATGAAGCTCTCTGGAGTTCTGCCCACAGACACAGCTGCTGACAGTAAATATAATTCATTACTTCCACCCCTGCCACAAACAATCTGATAAAACAATTTACTTGCAGCTGTAAACCGTTTTAAGACACATGCATGCAGGTGAGCAAGCATGAGCACAAAACACACACACACACACACACACACACACACACCTTTCCAGGCAGTTCTCGTAGTTGACGGTGGCCTTGAACCCATAGATAGCAAAGGTCACAATGCTGGCAAAGATGGAGGTTCCACTGTTGATGAGGGCAACGACGATGGCCTGGCGTTCAAAGTTGTTATTGTACTGGTTGTAGCTTGCAAAAGCTACGAGTGACCCAAAACCCAAACCCAGAGAGAAAAAGATCTGAGTGGCCGCATCGATCCATGTATTAGGGTTGGCAAGCTGTTCCATCTAAAAGCAGACCAACACACACAAAACATTATATTATTTTACATTTTACAGTTCTGCAGATGATTCTCAGGCAAATGCACCTTCTTCCTTGCCCTTCATATATTGAGTTGATACACTTAAGCAGCAGTGAGATCATCTCACATCCCCTGTCAGATTTTTAGGCTGAAACCCAAAATAGCAAACAAACATAGAAATGTTGAGCGGCTCGACGGGACCAACTGCCCTGTAGCTAGAGGTAGTTTTTGTGATGCTAGGCCTGACGATTGACACCAGATTGTCACACTGCCCCTTGACTCATCCTGAAGCTCCTGAACATTAACCTACTCCCTTAGATTTTTCCACTTTCTTAGGTCCCATGTACATGGATGTTTTCCTGTGTCCAGCTACTGGGAGCAGCTTCTCACCCTCAAGCACAGCACACTCAAAATCCGGTTTAGGCTAAGGCAGTGGTTTTCAAACTTTTTCACGCACCCCACCCTCAGAATCTCAAAAAACTGAATCCTATTAATACACAAAACAGTGTGCAGGCAGTTTGCTCGGTAACCTCTAGGCTGTAATACCGGGCACCGATATACATATTTGCCAAAGCTCCAACCCAGCCTTACCTTAGGGGTGAACATGTATTTGACACCATTCATAGCACCATGAAGAGTGATGCCCCGGATCAGGTAAATAAAGAGGACCACATATGGAAATGTGGCTGTGAAGTACACCACCTACAGATGGAGCCAACAAAAATCAGATATGTAAGTGAATGTGTGGAGAGCAGGTGGCATGTTGGACAACTTTATCATATCCCTACGATCACCGCGTTATGGTCTGCACAAAAGAAAAACACTTGCAAGGTACACAATTTTTTAAATGAGCATTTTCAGTCAGGCGCTTGGGTCTACAGGTCTAATATGTAAATTGTTAGTTGTTATGGTTATGGACCATTGACCTTTCATATGGATAACACACTGTGTGCATAAATATGTATGGAGTTTTACAAAAATCCCATATTTTCAAAGTGACAGATTGTTTTAGTTGTTGCCTCTGCAGTTATTGTATAAGTTTGAGAAATTTGACATTTCATCTCTCTTTAGATCTAACTCCTCATGTGTTTTATTCTAACCTAATTGTTGCTTGTAGCTGTGGTACATTTTTGATAAAAAAACATATATATTAATATATAATTATATTAAACCTTTCTTTCGATTTAACATTTTCTAAAATTACATATTGTCCTTGATTTCTAAAGCTGTGCACACACACTGCACGATTTTAAAGATCTTGTCAATTGTCAATAAAGTTTTATTTAAAAGCTTCGAGGCAGGTAGAAGTTTGTTTTCTAGCAATAATGCTATCAAGGCAAATACTTCATCAAGGCAGAAACGTCCTACTTTGATCCTGTGGACATGGACAGTACGGTTTGTCTATTTTGCAGAGAGAACTAGAGGTAAGCCAGCTACGTCTACATTACTCTGCAGATTGATAGCTAGCTTTGTGTCACCAGGACACTTTCAGACACCGCTCACCACTTTGTGCAGGTGCTGTGAGAAAAAAAAAAGGCACTGATCGTGGGGAGTCGATTCGTCGCTGCCTGACGATATCCGCCCAAAACTTCAGACATGTCAGAAATGCTGTTCAGGAGCGGTTGATCAGTTGTGCCCTGAACAAAGTTACTCCCGACTCTAAAATGAGTCGGCTGGCTCAAATATTGGGTCAGAACATGCTCAAATCATACAGGGCATGGCTCGCTTTAAAAGTTGTCAGTTGCTTTTGGCAGACTAGATGAACAATGAGGACTACCTGTCAGTGTGGGGACTCTCTCACCTTTCCAGTTGACTTTACTCCCCTGACAATAAACAGGTAGGTAATCACCCAGGCAAGCAGGAGGCACAGTGCCTGGCCTGTATGAATGCCTCCATTTTCCTCAATAGAAGAAGAGATGTCCAGTGTTTCCCTGAAGAAGAAGTACTGGGTGGGTGTAGCCCTTTCACACTCCTCTATAGGTCCCGTCCGGTTGGAATTTACGGGACAGGTTGCCCAGGGCAAGACTGACTGGGATGGGGGTGAACACAATAGAGGTGTGTTACCAAACTGTCCAAATGAGATCATACAGTATTGGCTATTGAATATTATGCTGTAGTTTGTTAATTAGCAGCTCACTTGAAATGAATGAAAGAGGTACCAGAAACTCCATGCATTGAGGATGTTGTAATAGAGACAAAGATACAGGGATGTCACAACACCAGCAAAACCTAAAAATAATTAAAAAGAATCAGTACAAAGGGCACTTTTCCACTAAAACACAGTCCACAGTCCTATTAACCCGTAATGATTCAGTCCATTTATCCATGTGAGTCAACAATGGAGTCTGAAACCACTGAGCTGGGCCCAGAAAGGTCAAGAGTTGTGGTTTAACAAACACTCTTAAAAGTATTGTTTCACATACCAGAATACTTTCCTCAGTGACAAGTTTCAATAATTTAAATCAAATTAAGCTGACTAGTTATCCACAAAGACAAAAGGTGATGTCCAGACAGAAGCCGCGACCACACAAAGCACCGGAAGCATTAGCACAGTACAGTGGCGCACACACACACACACACACACACACACACACACACTCTCTATCTCTTCCAGCCTCCTAAATCCAACAGGATGCTCTTTCTTGCCACCATCTGGTTGCAGTGAGGAGTCACAAAGCTGCATCATTACTTACCCACTCCTCCCAAATAAGGGCTGATGGCACTCCATGCCCCGATACTGCCTAGACTCGTCTTTTGACCAATGGCAAGCTCCAAGTAGAATAAGGGAATACCCTCCAGAAACAGCATGAGGAGGTATGGAATCAAGAACCCTCCTGAAGGTGGAAATAAAGATGTACTTAGTCAACTCACACCCAGTGCCCACATCCTGTAAGTAGCAATTAGGGCCCATCTGTGGGGCCCATGGGGGTGTTGATCTTGAGGTAGCACAAGGCGAATATTTTCCTGCTTTTTAAAAGGCAGATTATTCAGAAAGGTCATATAGGTCGTCTATGCAGCAGCCTGTTCTGACCCATATTTACATTCTATGTTATAATAATAATAATAATAATAATCCTTATTTGTAGAGCACTTTTCAAAAACAAGTTACAAAGTGCTTTAACAAGTGTAAAGAATAATACAAAAAAAAGATAAGAGCATGAAAATTTAATATAAAATTAGTAAAATACAATAAAATAAAAGGGATAAAATAAAGTCAAATAAGATCGGGAAAAGCTCTCCTATAAAAGTATGTTTTAAGAAGTGAGTTCACTGACTCAGCCGACCTGATTTCCTCGGGCAGGCTGTTCCAGAGCCTCGGGGCCCTGACAGCAAACGCTCTGTCCCCTTTAGTTTTCAGTCGAGACTCTGGAACAGACAACAGACCTCTGCCCGAGGATCTCAAGGTACGTGCTGGTGCGTATGGGACTAAAAGGTCAGAAATATAACAAGGCGAGAGTAATGTGGTCATATTTCTTTGTTCTGGTTAAAAGCCTGGCAGCTGA
This sequence comes from Micropterus dolomieu, assembly GCF_021292245.1. Classification (NCBI taxonomy): domain Eukaryota; kingdom Metazoa; phylum Chordata; class Actinopteri; order Centrarchiformes; family Centrarchidae; genus Micropterus; species Micropterus dolomieu. The sequence goes on along the minus strand of NC_060160.1, from coordinate 835,687 downwards.
GTTCTGGACAGTCTGGAGTCGATCAGTAGATTTTTGGGTTAAGCAGGTGAAAAGGCTGTTGCAATAATCCAGGCGTGATGAGATGAAGGCGTGTAAAATGGTCTCGGTGTCCTTAAAAGTTAACATAGAAATATAGCAAAAATTCCATCTAAGTTGATAAAAACATGATTGAACAAGCTTTGTGGTGTGCTGCTCGAAATTTAAATTACTATCAAACCAAACACCAAGGTTCTTTGCCACAGGCTTAATGTGATTTACTAGGGAACCAGCAGATGGGAGTATTTGTTTTGCCATCTGCTGGGACCCGATGACCAGGATTTCTGTTTTGTCCGAGTTCAGTTGGAGGAAATTATTTGACATCCATTTTTTAACTTTTTTTTAACTTCAACTTCGTTGTTAAGTGAACTCAGATCCACAGACCCTGGAATGCTGATGGGCAAGTATATTTGTGTGTCATCAGCATAGATATGAAAAGAAATGCCATGTTTATGGATAATATGTCCAAGGGGAAGCAGATACAAGGAAAACAAAATGGGTCCTAAGACCGACCCCTGAGGCACACCATATTTAACAGAACGAAGAGACATAGTTGTTTACAGACACGCAAAACTTCCTATTTGACAGGTAGGATGAAAACCATTCTAGGGCAGTACCAGAGATCCCCACCCAGTGCCTCAGTCTGTCTAACATGATGTTGTGATCAATGGTGTCAAAAGCAGCGCTAAGGTCCAGGAGTACAAGGACTGAGCACATACCTTCATCAGCAGACATTAAAAGGTCATTGGTGACTTTAAGCAGGGCAGTCTCAGTGCTGTGGTACTTCCTAAAACCAGACTGAAACTTTTCAAATATTTTGTTATTTTCCAGTACAGTGAGCAGCTGTTTGGACACAATTCTTTCTAGAATCTTTGCAATAAAAGGCAGTTTTGAAATTGGTCTAAAATTATGTGG
>NC_060160.1:807979-834636 GCF_021292245.1 Micropterus dolomieu | reverse complement strand
GAGGGATCTAAACCAGGTTTCTTTAAAAGTGGGTTCACGCAAGCCGTTTTAAAATAATCAGGGACACAACCAGTAGATAGGGAGCTGTTGAAAACAGAGATCAAATGGGGCCCAACAGAATCCATTACTTTCAGTAAAAATTTTGTAGGTATTATATCAAGTGGGCTGGAGGACACTCTCATTTGTGATACTGTTTTTAAAAGCTCAGACAAGTCGATGGGATAAAACTGGTTAAAACTCTGTTGTTGCTGGTGAGGGACCTCTGAGTAAGAGGCCACGGGGGTAATAGAGGCTCTGATTGACACCACCTTATTGGTAAAATAAGATAAAAACAATTCACAGTCATCATTACTTCCAGCTGAGGCACAAGGAGGGGTTGGGTTTACCAGCTGATCCACAGTCTTAAACAGAAACCTGGGATTGGCCACAACCTCTAGTGGCAGAAGAAGTCAGGTGATTTAGTTTAAAGAGCGACAAAGTCCATGTAAGGAGGTGGGGGGGGTTGGATGAGTCAAGTACACTCAGGACTTACATTCAGGAGGGCGAGGTTCGAGTCCAGTGTGAAGGAAAGTGAAAGTTGACATGTTTTAAGTTAAATAACGTTTCGTAGGTGACTTACGTAACGTACTTATTTTAACCCAAACCGCAATCTTTTCCTTAACCTACTCAAATGCTATTGTAGCCTACACCTATCCAAACTACTACGACGCACAATGTTTACCACGTGTTAAATGGCAATGTGACTCATGCAACATATTAAGGTCCCGTACGCCTGATGCTGGACTGGTAGTTTTGGGACACTTTACAGTTGACCAATTTAGTCTTTTAGGTATGAGGACATGTTGGAAGCAGACCAGACATTCGAGGCCAGCTTTCAGTACATGACAAGATTCAATATTCAGCCATATATTAAGTACAAACAACATTTTTTGTGGCTTTGGTTAGCAGAGGTGCATACACTGACAACTGCAAAACCACAATATCTCTTATGTATTATGTGTTTGCCAAGTTATAAATACTTCATTATAGGGTCTGCATTTTAAAAAACAAATCCAAGGAGTCCAGGTCTGCAGACAGGATGCACTGCCGTAAATGGAGAATTAAATGTCCAATAATAAATTAATCATGGTTGAATATTTGCTTTGGTTTAAATATATATTTTCTCTTAGTGTCAAAGTACATATTTCTTTACCTTCAGTGGAAATAAAATAGCATTAGGCTACTGTTGAGGGTTGACTCTATTTGGACATCGACCCCCTCAACTTTCAGAAGCGAATGTTGTTTATTTGTGTTTTATAATTAAACACTTTTAATTTCACACTTTACTATTGCAGATACATTTGATAATTTCTTTGTTAAATTTAAAAACCTCGGCATTTAGAAATGTTTGCCATTTTGTTGGCATTAAACAGTATCTCCATAAATCCAAACCAATTGCACACTATCAAAGCTATTTGAGTTTGTGAACCAATAATGTTCATTTAGTTGTCCCCGTCCAACTTTGATAGCAGGCTGCCACATGTTTCCACTGTGTTCCTGCTTGGAATTTCAGGATAGTAATTACAGTAGACGTGTGCTCATTGTTCAGTGACCTGTGCACAGGACCAACAAGACGTACAATTCTCCAATCTAACCAAGTCAGAGTTACTCTGGAACTGTTTCAGGAGAATATCTGGCAATGCCCCTGTTATTGTGCTTTCCTGTTTTATCATTATGGATCCACAGACAAGGAATCATTTACAGAGAAACCTTTATACATATTATGAGAATGTTTGTTACCAATGAGTAGAGTAGGCCTGTTTGCATGTGTTTTCCTCTTTGGTCCAACTGTGCTGTACGTGTACTGAGCAGAACTCGTAAATCGTTACTCCTACTCCTTTTGTACTTTTCATTTATTCATGTGTGTGATTTGGAACATGCTCAAAATATAATATTTTATTATAAGTTTGTGTATTTTAATAAATTAAATCTTCCCTCCTTGGGGTGTAAGAAACTCTCTTACTTGGAAATTCTTACATAACATCCACCTCTGAATAATGCATTTGTGTAATAGTTCTTGTTTTTACTCCTGCTCCATTCAGAATCCACAGTATGTAGGCTTCACACTTTAATCTGCACTCCTATGTGGTCTTTAACATTGTTTTTATTTCACTATTGTGTATTGTGTCAAGTCTTGTGTAAGTGTAAAGCCTTTAGAAAGGCTGTGTAGCCTACGTTGCATAATTCTTTACTTATTAACGGTTTTATTTCCTGGTTCTACTCTAGTTTAATTATTTTATTGCTAGTTTAATCTTTGAATGAACAGTAACTCATTCTGATAGACATTCAGTCGTTTAGAAATGTACCCTCAGAAACAGCCACGTGACTCAGATTACAGGCAACAAGTCAATGAACAGGTAGATAATATGTTCCCCTGCATCAGAATAACTTGGATTTATTTATTTAATGACTACTTTTAAGCAAGATGTTAAAGGTAGAACTTGCCTTGAAAGCTCAGTTTGTGTGAGAAGTTTAAACAATGATACTACTGTAAATAATTTACACGGACTGTATGATAAGATAACGCTGAACGTGGAGTAGCCTATATAAAGTGAATGCAAAATGCTCGTTAGTCAGATCCAGCGGTGTCTCTAATAATGATAATAATTACCTCCACCGTGCATCTGACAGAGGTACGGAAACCGCCACACGTTTCCCAGCCCGACTGCGTATGACACACACGCCAGCACAAACTGCGTGGGGTTGTCCCAGTTGGGTCTCGCATCTTTCTTCATGTCTGCGTCCTGTGCGCGTCTCCAGGTGTGTGCTCAGCAGCCGAACCTCAGCGGGTCAGAAGAGCAACCAGAAAACGGAGTGGATCAGCGCGAGGCTGCGTGCCACGGTGCGTCCTACCCGGTTCTAAGCTCAGTGGGAATGCGATGTGGTCTCTCTCAGGAGGAGTGTTGTTAAATAACTGCACCTCCCATGAGCCTAGACTTTAGAGCGCTGTTAAAAAGCTTCTTGAGGTGGTTATTGAATAATGAAACGATGCGCAGCTGTTGAAATGAAAAGGTGTTAAAATGTCAGGTACAATATCCTAGTTTGGATTGCAGTGGAAATGTACTGAGACTAGATGTGGGAAGAAGGTCTCAGTCATCACTTCTCACTTCATGCTCACATTGTGAGACAGCTTAATGTTTAATTAATAGGACTGTCTTATGGAGACTCTTCTAAACCAGAACCTGCAAGCATGTAAACAATGTTTGGTAAAGCTTGAAGTCAAATTATAATAAAATAAGTTTAATTGCATGTGCAAATAAATAACTGCATTCTGCATCAAATGATGAATTAGTAATTTAATTTTGTCTGTATAATAGCATTTACAGTTTTCCTTTTGAGATCACTTTAAAGACATCTCTTTAATCTAAAACGAGTGTTAGGGTTAGTGCCGAACCAACTTGGCAACCAAACCCCAATAAGCAGCAGCAGGAGCTTCCATTACTTTGCAACTAATGGATGACAGACGAAAAGCTCGGGTCGGCAGTCAGAAAAGGATAGGATGATTAACCCTGCTACTGCAAGATGTTATCTATTATTCACAGTCATCCCACCAAGCCATAGCCTTACTGCTAAACAGAGGCCATCTTTAGAAATACCAAACAGGTTGAATATAAACCTGGATACAATGAATAACGTGTCTGGGAGTTTTCTCTCTGCCTGAAAACAAACGCTGACAAAAGCATCCTCCTGTACCTGCTGACTAGTTCTTATCCCATTTTAAAAATACTTACATCTACAGAATCTGACCTGAACTTACACTGAGCTTCATTTATATAGCGCTTTTATCCAAAGGTTTTTCACACACACCCCCACTCCGATGGCAGCGAGCCGTCACGCAGGGTGCTGGCCCGCCATCAGGAGCAATTTGCAGTTCAGTGTCTTGCTCAAGGAGTTTTGGACAAGAAGATCTGGGGATCAAACGGCCAATCATTGGTAATAGTCCATGCCATCTCCCCCGGCCTTCATGTGCTCATCATCTCTGCTATACATAAGGAATGTTTCAGTAACTGCTTGCAGACATACGTTCTCATCATTATTAGTTTTATTTGGATGGCCAAATTACCTTTTAAACAATCTTCTAAATAAAATAAAAACATTTATCACTTCCCTCTAGGGGTATCTTTCCATCCATTTCCCCTTCCACCACAGCACAATGGCTGTGAATCGTGCTGAAAGCTTTGAAAAGCTTTTGAAAAGCTCAAAAGCAACTTGTCTTTCTAGAAACAATGTCCAGGTTGCTGTGGATAATCCCCAGACTTCACTGAACACTGATTTAATTGAAACTTAGCTCTCCTAGAGAAATTCACTGCCATGCAGGTCGACATTATGGAGTCAAAGGAGAACATGACTATAAGAAAATAGTGGAAATATAGAGGAATAAACAAATAAAGGTGAAAATAAAGGTGAAAATCTTTATTTTTATATTATATTATTCTCTTAATATTTTCATTTTTTAATTATTCCTCTTTCTATTTTAACATTTTTCTTATTGTTTTACAGATGTATTCTTTTTTTTATGGCACTCCTATGACTTCATGCACCATGGCTCTCAGATGGAGCTGGTTGTGTAATGGCCCACGTGTGGTTTCTTGCTGTGTCCCACTTAACTGTTGTTTAATCCACCCCATACCAGAGAGCATGTTTGTCAGGGCCTCCGTGGGCTCAATAGGCTCAGCATTTACGAGAACAAGAACCGTTGAGAAATACACAACTGAATATGAGGGGGAAATCAGGGTTCAAGAGGATAAAGGCTGCACTGCGGGCCCTCAAAGAATTCAGTTAGTCTGGGTTTCGGTAATCTCTCTTCATGCAGAATGAAATCTTTACTCCTGCTGTTTGATTCTAGTTAGGACAAACCTTTCTTGACAGTCAGACACAGTCAAATTATTACTGGATGGAGGTTGTGCTCTAATAACTCCAAACAGATTTAAATTTCACAGGGAAGGGAAAGCTGTGTAGAGCTGCCGACTTAATGTTCTCAGTTGGTTCGGCAATGTTAGCAACACATTAGAGTAACTTCATTATGTTATATATATATATATATATATATATATATATATATATATATTTATTATCTACTAAATATCACATTTCAGGACGCGTTTGGTTAGCATAAAATGCTAAAAGGGAGTAAATGTAACGGAGACTCGTGTGACGTGCTGAATCTGTGTAAACACAAGACTCAAAGCATCTCTGTTCTCTGTGCTATCCAGACTTCAGGGACAACATGTCTCTGGGATGACATGCTTGACCCTGAAGCTTGGTAAATCACATCATCTATTTATTGCCTACTGCACATAAAGTTGTGTTGAATAAAATTGCACCAAACTAGCTGACACTGGGGCCAAGTATTGTTGAGTACTGGTTGGTTTTGGGGTCTTTGTGTACACTGTATAATAGACTGTACATAAAGGGCAGTAGGTCAGGGTAGGGTGAGTGTAATGGACCCAGAAGTTATTGTTTTTATTGTAGGTGTGAAGTTTTAGAATAGTGATTTGAGATTTGAGAATGTTCCAGGAATTTTAACCAAAATGCAAAAAACTGGAAGCACTTGTCTCCAACCATAACCATGTGTTTTTACTGTGACCACTATCACAATGTTTCCTTTAACCTAACTATAATGTTTTTGTGCCTGAACCTAAACAAACTTTAACCATAGAGATGTTACAGCTTAACATTTTTGGAAGCCACAGGAGACTGATGTCCTGCAGATTGGGGTGTCAGATGTTAAAACACTTATTTTGTCATTCTACAGGTCACGAACAAGCAAAATATTTTGTCATTTAATTTGAAAGACTTGCTGGGTAAATAACAGTTATTAATATTCATAATAAGTTGAACAGAGATCACCTGAGACAAGTGATTCAAGGTCACATATACCTGCTTTATCATTTTCAAACTACTGCTGAAGGAACATTGCAAACAAATTTATGGCAAAATTATTGATAAGCACTTATATTATTCAAAGGCACTGAATATATTAGGATGTATCACCAGAGGTCTTAAGGGGGTTTGTGGTGCTTACTCCTTGTCACTTGAAGACTTTGGCTATATGTTCAAACAGCCAACTCTCTTTACAGAGTTACACTTGAGTCACCTGGGCCTGTTGTGAGATCATTTTTCATGCATACATTCATCTATTGTGGAGCTAGTCATTTTGCATAGACATTACATCCTATATATCCTAGGCTAAGGTCCATGATACTGTCTTTTACACTACACAGGCATGCAGAGATCCACGGCTGCCTGCGTACTTTGTGTGTACCTTGAGAAATGAAAAGTTAAGCTACTAGGGAGCAGATCTGGTCTGATATCACATTGTAATACTTTCTGCCTCATCATGACATCTGCCCCCTATTGTTTATGTGCTTAATTGGCTCTTCTAGGCATTTATGTTAATGTCTTAGTATGCACGCAACCAACGCTCCAAAGGAATCCAAGATAAATGGGGTGTGGGGTTTGAGACTTCATAATTTCCAAAAGAAAAAGCTGAGATTTTCCATTTAACTTTATATACATTTTTTAAGTAGACCTTAGTTTGTTAGAAATGCATGGTGGTCAAGCTCCAGCTCTTTTTATACATCAATTGGAAGCCTACAAAAGTATGAACAAAACACAAAATATGTCCACCCTGTCATCTGTGAGTTTTGCACTTTTTCTAAATAACAACAAAAATATCTGGTCAAACTGTCAAACAATACTATTTCGTCTACATTTGTTCATAAATAAATCCCACAAAGATTTTATACTATGTGAAAATAATGTTTATTTTCATAAAACATGGAAATGACAGGGTGGACAAAGGCTTAAATGGGTGAACTAGAACACATAATTTGACAAACAAACAGGAAACCTTTAAGCATTTTAAAGAATGAATTTTAGAAACTTTCTAGTTTTACATAAGTCTAAAAAAAAAAACACAGAGTTTACGACAATATGGCCCTGCAATTAAAAAATCTTCAGACCTTTGTCAAAAACACATCATGCCACTAACGTTTTTTAGTATTATTAATTAGTAATGGTTTTGACTTGGTCATTTTAACAGACTGAAGGATTTTCTTTGTCATTGTTCTTTCAAACAGCCTAGGTTTTGTTCTTTTACATTTGCACAGCTGTCTTTGCAATCTGTTATATAGACTATATGTTTAGATTGCAGTCTGTTGTTTTAATTACATAGAAGTTTGTAAAATATCACTAAATCATGATCATCAACAGGCCTGCTGGTACCAATATCACCAAACAAACTCCCACTACACTAAAATGAAGCATATATGTGAGTAATAACTGTTTAAATATGTTTAAAATTATAAGAATGTGGGGAAACTAAGCACAAGTCCTCCATGTAATGTACCATGTCCATCCTACTAACAATCATAACAATATGATGAAAATGAAGAAATAGAAGTGTAGAAATGTTATGTACTTCCAGCAGTTGTTTAAACCTCTAATTTAACACAGACAAATTGCTGGTGATGATGTCACTAAATCCATCGGCCTGTTTCTTAAGGAGGCAGTTACCCAACAGTGACAGGGTGGACAGCAATTTCAGGGACACGTACAAAATGTTTAATATTATAATAAAAATTAAAGATAAATGATCAAAATGATTTGTTTTATGAATGAAACTGCTGAGGACCATTATAATTATTAATTATATCATAATTAATCCACTTATTGCACTCATTGAAGTTAGCAGAGCAGCACGTGGGACATACAAAAAACACATGCACCCAATCATCTCTAGAGAATTATAATTTTACTGATGTGTGTAAATGTTTGGTCATTTATAATAAAACCTCAGAATCCAATTATTTGACAGTGTGTTCATGATGACTGAGTAATTCTGAGGAGGACACCAAAGGCACTTTATAGTGATATTAAGGAAGCATTGAACTCTTATCCTGTGTTTGGCTGGCTGTCATGGCTGCTTCTGAAATACAAACTTATAATCAAATGGCTGAACTTTCAACCTCACATTTACTGCACTGTAGTTCCTGGTCTGTGTGGCAGGAACCTGGTGGGAGCCTCCAGTGTTTAGCCTTTTCGTCTGCCCTGCTGGAAGTCATGTGATGCTATGAACGCGAGCTGCAGCTGCACTGCACAGCAGAGAAGAATCTGTTTTGCCTTGTTCCCCACAGACAGGATGACTTTCTGTCCTAGAAACGTCCCTCTATCTCACATGCTGTGTTTATTTGGGATTTCGTCACTGCTCTGCTTCGGTCGTTGAGAGGCATGGAAAACAAATGTGCGAAGTGAAAAGAGCATTTCTGGAGAGGAATGCTAAATAATACAAACAATGAATGCAGCGACAGACAATGCATGACATGAGAGCCCCTGGATACCAAAATTAAAAGCAATGAATCCTTCTCTGGCAAGATTGGGTATAAATTGTGTGAACAAAGGAGATGAAAACTTTAATGTTAACCAATGAAATTAACTCAATGCTCCATCTCAGCAGCTGAGATTGTTGGGAAGCAAGTACCATTCAAATTTGTATCTATGTTGACATGCAACTTTACTTCTGATCTACAATTCACTAATTGGCCCAACTGATGGGTCTGGTAGTTTAAATGACCCAGTTGCAGACCAACAACCTGAAGCACAAGCAAACAAAGTGTCAATAAATAATCTCTAAACTCTTGGGCGAAGAGACGATCGGGAGAAGAAGTAAGTGCGGAGCCGGGGTTTATGAACTGTAGAGTTTGATTGTAGGATGACTCTCAGGTGTGTTGAGCCATCACAGGTGGTTCCCTAATTGGTCTGGCTTGGCCTGGAGAGAGACAGGAGCACCACGGCCAGACACACAAGCTGCTTTCATGCAGAGATCTGCGTTCATTCGTTCATACTAAACCAACGTTTGCAGCATAATCCACCAACCATGTGTGATTTCACATAGCAATCTCATTTCACATCGTTCCGACTCTGTTACTACCAACGTTCCTGGCTCAGAGGAGGATCAAATTTCCTTTCAGGATCCCTACTTTTCATACGCCGCAGCGAACCGGCATAACACTCCCGGAAAATATGCTTAGCTGCCACACCCAGCCACACACCAGTTCTTACTTCCTTCAACAGCTCTTTAAGGCGAGAAACGGGGCAAAAAGTACTTTGTTTTTGAGTTATGCTCCCTTAACTTGTCTTCTTTCAGACTTCTGGAAAGAAAACATCCAAAATACACATTTAGTTGTTGCTTTTACTACAGTCTCTGTGCGTCTGTAGATTTCTCCCAAACTTACCAAAAGTTAGCATTCTGAATAACTCTACGGAATAAATCCCCCTACCACCAGGAGCCGTGATAATATAATTAATTGTGGTAGATTTATTACTGTCAGCATCTCTGACTCCCTGCCAGAGTGTTGCTTTGTGACCTGCTTCCCTGTCCTTAAATAAAATAAATAAATAGAAATTAAAGTAAGTATAACACAAAAACCTGACCACATGAACAGGTAGTGATACACTTTACTGAAATTGAGAGAGGCCTGGAGTCACTGCACAAGACCAGGGAGCAGGCCAGGCAGGCTTGTGCAGATGCTGACCCAGATGTGTCCGAGTTGCAGAGGGAGGATGCAGATGCAGTCATAAACAGAAGCGTGTCTGGCAGCTGGCAAAAAAAGAGGCTTCACTTCCCACTATGGAATCGGTGTGTGCGCTTACCTCCTTACAGGACTGGTGACAGACTGTGAGGGTCTGTCCTCATATGGTCATGCTTGTGCCCTGAAGGAAAATGCCAAGCACAAGAAAAAAATAACAGAGCAGGAGTTGGACAGCTGGAGAAAGACACAGAACAACAACATAACTAGCTGTTACGGAGAGGTGTGGCTTCAGAGCCCAGTTATTAGTGTCTGTACAATGAGGGAAACAGACCTGCTCAGGATTTCAAAAGCTGAGGCTGTCACCGCAGCCAGAATGAAATGCAGGCGCAGGAGTGTAGGCAGAGCTAAAACAGCAAAAAGACATCAGCAAGAGATGAGGGGCCTACATATCAGTACCTACAGGTCGCTCTAAGTCCCCTTCTCACGCCGCACAACTAAAGGTGACCGGGCCTTCCTGTTTCTGCCCCCGGGCTTTGGAATAGTCTTCCATCTAACATCAAGTCCTGCCCCACCAGTGAGAACTTCAAATCTAATTTAAAGACCTACCTTTTCCCCCTGGCTTTTACCTGCTTCTGTCCCTTATGTATTTATTTATTTTAATGCATTTTAATCTGACGTTCTTCTTTATTTACTTTTAGCTTCTTTGAATTGTATCTTTACCGAGTACTCCATATTCCTTTTACTGATGTTTGGATACAGAGTGGTGTATACTCTTTGTTCTTTTGTTTGTTCATACTTGTATTTGTGTGTACTGTGTTCTTGGAAAGCACTTTGGGTCAACTCCTGTTGTTTTTAAATGTGCTATATAAATAAAGCTGACTGACGTATGCAGCAGACATGGAGAACTGTGACTGTGTCATGCAGGACGACAGTTCTACCGGTGGCTCTCTGTGTATCTGTGTGACTGATTAGACATGTTTTTATTCACTTATCAGCTTTTATATATTTATAGATGATTAGATATAGACTATATTTTGTTGTGTAGGAGTTAATTAGCTATTAGGTATGTAAATATTGATTATGGAATTTTACAATACAAATCTTTAAAGGCTGTTTTCTCAAAATGACTTTTTCCTCATACTCTGAGCCAAAAATCTCCACCTCAGTAGCACTTACAGACTCGCAGCCTCGCCTTAATTACCTGACCTACTCTGTCCACTCCTAACCTGCAACTAACCTGCACTGGCGTTGATCTGGAGTTGTTCTCAGGCGCTGTACAGTTGCTGCCCACTGCTCCCTTGAGGGATGGGTTAAATGCAGGGATGGGGGGGGGTATGTGCATGTGACAATACAGTACTTTTCTCCTTAGCCGTGACTCATGACAGCAGTGGCACATAAGTGTATTGGCAATGTGAGATATATTGATGTATAGACGATCTGTGCAACCCCTGGACTCAAGACAGACATCTCCTCACACCACAGTGCTCAGAGCTCAGTGACAACGTGGAACTGACCCTGAGGCGGGATACAAACCGACTGCTAGAGACATCTCGGCTTATTCGTGCTGCCATGTACTGATGTATGTGAGTTGCTGTAAGTCCATCTATATACTGTGTCTCACACAAGTGAGTACACCCCTGACGTTTTTGTAAATATTTGATTCTCTCTTTTCATGTGACAACACTGAAGAAACGACTCTTGTACAGCTTGTATGACAGTGTAAATCTGCTGTCCCCTCAAAATAACACATCACACAGCCATTCTCCTCCTGCAATTATAATCTAGTGATTCTGCATAATGAGTCCTTTTGGGAATTTAAATATATTTTGATGCTAATACTTTGGTATCTTGTATTTCTACACTGTGGTGTTCATTAGAACACGTAAGTCACAGTTTTGAGTGTTCGTTGAGGTTTAATGAGCACTCTCTGCAGGACTGAAACTGAAACTGAACTCATTTCTATCTCGTCCATATCAGGAGGCTTCTCTTTATTTCCAGCAGGTCTGAAACAGACATGATGACAGACTCACAATCGATGAGCTGCATATTTATGAATCTTACTGGAACCATCGCTGCTTCATTTCAGGTTTAAGGCCACTTTCAGAGCAGCAGATAAAGACTGTTTACTGCACATTAAGGATTGCTTTAATACTGAACTGATCCAAGGTAAAACTTTTAGTTTATGGTGTACCGGGGTCCCGCTGTTTTCTGTGGCTCTGAGCTGATGGCACTGCAGGACGTCTTCAGATTGTGATTGTAAGTTCTTATCAGGTCTTCTGTAGCAGCAGGAAACACCTCGCACATAAAGAAGACATGAGATGCTTTTGCTTCTTTATTTTAGTTTCGTTTTCACAGAATGCACAGTGTAGAGAGAGCAGGGGTCATCACATAATACAATTTATATTGAACACAACCAGTAAATGTGAAGGAGCTGGTGACGTGAGAGAAAACACCATTAAACATTTATTAATTAATTATTCAGATAATATGAATAATGCCCCTCTCAGACTGTCTGTGGGGGAGGTGGGCTGATTTTCTCCTGCTCTGGTCAGAGATCTGTAAGTGGTTCATTCATTACCCCAGTAATTACTGACCAGCTCATGAAGGTATTATTCCCCGCCTCCCCCCGTGATGTGAATGTTGTCTGAATGGGGCTTTAATCATCATGTTCTCTAACAGATCTAAACTCTATCCAGCGTAGGGAAACCTGAGGAGCGCGGCCTGTCCCGGGCCCAGCTGCAGGTTGGTCAGGTCCACGCTGCTGTCTGCAGGCAGGACGCTGCTGTTGGTGCTGAGGACGACGGTAGCCTGCCGAGGCAGCGCGGCATCGCTCAGCTGCAGCACCGCCGCCTCCCCGGCCCAGTTGAAGGCGGCGAGGTAGCGCTCGCTCTGATCCCAGACCCGCAGGTACGCCAGGGAGGAGGAGGAGTTAGAGAGGAGGAGGAAGTCTCCGAACAGCAGCGAGCGCTCTTTACCACGAAGCTCGCTCAGAGTGCGGAAAAAACTGCGACAGGACAGACGCTCAGCCCTCTCCTCCTGCACACAGAGAGAGAGGGGATTAATGATACTCACAACACAATACTACAACTGGTACTCCTACTGCTACCTTTACTAGCACCACTACTAACTCCATACTCCTACATCTACCACTGCTGCTGGCACTAGTACTAGTACTGCTACTACAGCTGCTGTTTGTACTTCTACCACATCAAACCACTGGTGGCGCTGACACTAGAACTATTTAAACTGCTGCTACTGTCATTAATGCTGCTGCTGGTAGGAAACATAACTAGTAGTCGTACCACTAGCAGTACATTTAATGTTAGAACTACTGCTGTAGTACAATTTTTACTGCAATGACTGCTGGTACTGCCAGTAATGAAAGTCTTACTGTGTTACTTTTACTTGTACTGACCTTTCTTTTACCACGTACACTCAGTTTGCATGTTATTCTGTAGTTTTCTCCCTCAGTATCAGTCTAAAGAAGAACGTGCAGTATCTCCATGATGTGTCTGTTTACCTGCAGAGTCCCGTTGAGCTCCTCGTCAGAGTCCCAAAGCATTCTGGGAGACTTTGTGCCCTTTAGCAAAGAAGATGAAATGTCAGCATTAATCTAGATGAGGGGACATAAAACATCTGGCTGCTGATCACTGGTCACCCAGAAGAATATATAATTTAATTTTTGTGTTATTTACATCTTTACTTATAATTTAGCGTTAGTCTGTGACTTTTAGTATTAGTTACCTCTGTCCTTACAGACTCGAGTGTGTAGACATGTGATTTAATGACATTTGATTCATTTGATTTAAAGGCCTTTATTACTTTAGTTTGTCCATCTAAGTACATTTACTTATTATTGAGTATTTTCAGACTGTGGCATTTCTACTTTTACTTAAGTAAGAATAGTCCTTTCTTCACTGCTTACATTATTATTTACATTAATTTCAATAAATTTTACTTAATCAATAAAGGAGGGGGGAGGTCCGAGGGCCTTCTGGTTTGTAAATGCGGCCCTGGGTGGGGGTTATTGTGGTCGCCATGTACTGTTGTACATTGAAATCTACTAGGTATATATATATTTTTTATTATCAGTGTAGATGTGGTCAAGTTGCTCTTTTAATCTGCTGTGTAGGATTTGAAAAGTTTCTCTTTAGCACCATCTAGTTGTGAAATCACTGCAAGTTTATCTTTCTAACAAGAACAGTTCCCCCACATTATTTTAAAGATGCTGTAATGACCCACATTCTACACACAGGTACATTAAATAAACTAATCTAACATGTAAATCTGTTTCTGAGGCTTCACAGCGTCCTCACCTCGTCCATCAGCCCGATCTCGTCTCCGTAGCTGAAGACGGGGGTCCCGGGCAGCGTGAGCAGCAGCAGCTGGTGCAGTTTGACCAGAGCCGAGCCCACCAGCGACGCCAGGTGACCCTCGGCCCGCCCCCCCAGGCTCCAGGCCAGCTTGGTCTGGCTGTGGGACGAATACAAGAGTTGGACAGACTGAGCGTGCTCGGTGGCGACGGGGCGGAGGACCCTGGAGATCAGCAGGTCGACGCCGGTGGAGGACAGGAGCTCAGACACGTCTTCAGCTGAGGAGCGCTCTGTGACGCCGATCAGGACTCTGGAAACACATCGAACCTTTATTTTATGAAATCCAGATTTTTAGAGTAAAAAGATTTTTCAGTTGTGTTTTCATTTTTTATTTTTATTTTTCAGTTCAAATTAAACTGGACTTGATGTAACTGTCCTGAAGCAGTTTAAAGATTTCTTTTGTAAGAGAGCACAACTTGAATAATCTGTTAAGAACAGAATTTAACATCCCTAATACAGATTTTATTCAAATGTCTACCTCTTGTCTGGTGGTGTGAGAACAGCTGACCTTTTTCTAGATATCAGTAAATGCAGGATACTGATTCTGATTAATGACTTTGCAAAATGAGTTTTTTTGACACTTGGTCCTCAGTCAATTATTACAATTTCTACCATTAGAGAGAAACACTATTTTCTGGGTTCAGAGAAACCTCGGGAGGTTTGTTTGATTCCTTCTGTCTCGGCGAGACACGGAGCTGCCTTGTTATTTTGTTGAGGTGTGACCCGGAGCTACGAGCTGGACCTGGTCCCAGTAACTGTAATGGTTCTGACCTCTTGTTGGGATGCTCCTCCGTCCCGTTCTGGACGATGGCTCGGATGTCGCTCCACAGAGACGGCACCACGCTGGCCACCCGCTCCACCCCCGACAGCTGCACACCGTCTACGCCTTCGTTCAGCCAGAACACCAGAGCAGACTGAGGACAGGGAGAGACAGCTGTTAGACTACAGCGCCCCCTGCTGTCTCACACAGGTCACATCAGGATATGGAAACTTCGATGGTCTTGAGCCTCTACATTTATCACAGTGCAACTTGAACTGTCCTTACCTCTCATGAGGACGCAGCGCAGTGACTTAGCTGTGTGCTACAACTTGAGCCCTCTTTTTTAAATCCTTTTTGTTTGCAAATTGTTCGTATTAGTAGCTGAATTAGCTGTTAGCAGCTCCTGTTAGAGTGTACCCCTGGATGTCCAGACAACTATCACTGGATAAAACTTCAAAATATGATGATTTTTCTCTGATTTCTAAGTGGATTTATGGCATTTTCTTCTCCATGAACATCAGAGACAATGGATTTCCTGGAATGTATATCCATAGAAGCAGAAGTCATGCTGAAGGATTAGATTTGTGTTTCGTGTCTGTGCGTTCAGATCTCAGTTCTGACTCTAAAACGGACTGATTTCTGGCACTGCAAGAACTAACAAACTACAAGAACTAACTACCTGTTTGCACCAGTCCCTTTCATACCAGCTGTACTGTAAATACTACATGGGGAGTGTGAGTATTCACCTTCAGTCTCTCAGCTACGTTGGTCACACTGATGTTGGAGAACCAGGGTCCAGATGTTCCCTGGTAGTTTGGAGTCAGATCCAGAACTACAAAAATATCTGCAGAAACATGCAACATGTAAACTAAACAAGAATCTGTGAGAAGACAAGAAGTAAATATGGTTTAGCGCTGTTCGAAAATACTGTGTGTTTGAGGTACTTTGCTTGAGCCTTTTCAGTTTACTGTAAGTTGAAGATGGAAAGATTTAAATAAAAAAGATTTGTTAAAAATCAAGAAGAACTGGACATATCTGTCTCAGATCTGTCTCAGCAGCTCACTGTTGTTGTCATTAATGCAAAAGAGTAAAGAAGTGCCTTTGAATTCATGAATTGAATTAACTAAAACAATAATATTACTCAGGTCATTTAATAGACTACAAATATATAAATGTACACATTTTGTGATTTGTTTACATTAAAAATCCTGTAAATAAAGAAAAGGTGCATCAAAAATTCTTAAAGTATCAGAGAGAATCAACCCCCATCTAATTAATGACCCTTAATGTTTGAAACTCTGGCATGTTTAATCAGTAATTGCTCCTGTTATATGAGCGCATGAGTATTTGTCCTCACCCTTCTTATGAGCCGCCTGGACGAGGCTTTTAAACTGCTCCAGGTTTCCAGCTTCGGGGGAAATCTCCTCGAACCTCAGGTTCATGGCTTCGTCTGCCGGAGCGACGTGGATCGGTCCGACCACCAGACCTTTAACCTTCAGCTGAGACAGGCTGCCGATCTTCTGCTCCAGGCCTGAGGAGGAGGACAGGCGGCTGTGACTGAGACGAAACTCTGAACTCAGATAAAAACTCGAGCCTTCCAGTGTCCTTTATATTCCCAAACCAAAGCACTGGACACATTAACATGTTGACCTGATGATGAAAATACACCTGCGGGGTGTAACAGTCTGCTTCTGGCTTAAACTGCTGTTACTCTCTTACGATTATTAAAGTAATCTCCCAGAATGCAATGTGAACGCTGGGTGTTCTCACCCTTCAGGTTGCGGCTGTCAGTGAAGGCCTGGATGTTTCCGATCTGGTAAAGCGGGCCGTCGTTCCACCAGTTGGTGGCGGGTAGGTCTCTGCAGCGAGGAGCCTGCAGGATGATGAGGACGGCTCCGCCCAACATCCCCAACCAGCCGAGCCAGAAGACCACCAGCAGCGCCCAGCGGGTCCGCACCCAGCTGAGGAAACATGGAGGAGGATGTAATAAACAACACTGTACAGGGCTCTTTACTTTATATTATATCACAGGCAATTTAAGAACGGGCTGGGGCTCTGGACTGATTCATGCATTCATACATGCAGGCCTGGAGCATGTCTGATATTTGTCTACATGATATTTTGGTGTTGTTAATATGGGATGGGTTCGGATTTTAAAATGCAGCTTTAGAGCCACACCCTCTCAGAGCCAGCTGTGTGCATCAGGGCCTGTGCTCCTCACCCGGGGGTCCCGGCCACCCTCAGCAGCTCCTCTTTGTTCAGTCCGGTGAATTTCACCTCCTCCGCCTCCTCGGGGATCTTCAGCTTCACGGAGCCGTTCTTCTCCACCGCCGCCGCCTCTCCGCCGGCCGACGGAGCGTCCTCATCCCGGTCTCCTCCTCCGGTCATCGGCAGCTTCTCCTGCTCCTCCTGGTCCAGATCAGCTTCGCTCACATCGGCCTCTGTCGCGTCAGCATCCGCAGCGGCCTGAGCGGGATCCGCCGCATCCTCCGGCTCAGCATCTTTGGTCTCCGCATCCTTCAGCTCCACGTTCGTCTCCTCCGTGTTCATGCCGGCGACGCCGCGTTAAAATATGCTAACGTTAATTTATCAAGTGGAAGAAACGAGTGTCTGCGTGAATCACAGCGGTTCTGTCCCGTTAGACGTGTCCGTGATGTCTGTCTGTCTGTCTGTCTGACCGCAACACTGCACCAGCTAATGCTGCTTTCAACACTGTCGGAAATCTGGGAATCAGATTTGTGGCGTCCGAAAACACGTCAGTCTGATCTCTACTTTCCTTCAGAAGCCTACTAACGATACACTGAACAATACGTTACAAATAAAAGTAGTCTGTGTAGCCTTTAGTGAAAATGATGGGTAGGCTATTTAAGTAATGTCATATAGAAAATCCTTATTTTTATACAGCATTGCAACAGACTGACATTTTATGTGTGATGCAATTTATATGTATTTATATATTTGTTGCACGATTTCCACAAATTATGAATTTAGTTAAATTTCGTAATAGCTTGTTAAAAATAAGTGACTTAAAGTTCATTTTCCACAGCATCCAAAAGTACTTTAAAATCATTACCACAATAAAATAAATAGGGGGACCCAAATGCAGACGCCAAAAGCAGAGCTAGTGCAGTTCAGTTATTTCATTAACACAGAAAGGTACAAAGGTTTACAGGATGGTGAAGCAGGCAAACCGTAATTCCTTATTTAAAATATTTTTCTTTTTGCATGCATTTGGTAAAACCTTACTTAACCGAGGCTTTTCACCAAATCTGTTTATTTTATTAAAGGACAATGTTTTTAATAAAGACACTGCATGGGGAAAAAATGCTTTGTCATCCACATAGATCTTATTCCAATATTTTTTAGAACAAATAACAACTAGGCTACATGACAAAAATAGCTTTTATGAATTAGGTTGTGTGCAGAGCAGAAGGTTCTTCCTCTGCCAGTGTTGCCACTGCGATGCCAGCTACAGGAAGCCTGCGGAGCATCGAAAGATCTCGTCGATCTGGTCATTTACGAAGGCAAACAGCTCACTCAGTTACACACAATTACACTGTGACTTATTTTCACGTCTGTCTGCGGGCCACACATGCATTTTCATCTCAGTGCGTCATAACTGACACTTTCAGACAGCGTGTAAGGATTTTCAGCTAAAAGTAACTCCAGCAAATTTAGGTCTGCATCTAACAATTATTTTTTTGATTATGTTTTCTATTTTTTTATCACTTGATTAATAAAACAATTCATTTATTTATTAAAAATATCAAAAACTTGTCTAATGATTCAATATTCTATTCAATCATCCTGAAAAAGAGACAGGTAAAGCTCATTAGAATAATGATAACGGTGGCATATTTGAAAATGAGTCAAATTTCCACGTCACCGCTGTGTTATGATATTAATAACAACAGAACTTTTAAGTACTTTACTTAAAACTGGAGGAAGATAATCACTGGATTATGTATTTTCTGCATCAGTGTGGGACAAAGAAAAATATCTGAAACGATTAGCAGACTGTAACAACAGTCACAGATCCTAACAAGTCCGTCACACTGGTTTAAGCCATTTTCTTACTTATCTGGCCGTTACATAAACAGAAATTATAAAATGACCAAATGTTAGCTGACCCATGGTGAAACTTTACGTTACCATGAAAGCAGTGGTGCAGAAATCACTTAATACGTTGACCCACGACATCTAAAATACTCCCAAACTTTAGATGGATACCTGGTTTTGCATGAACAGGTATCCCTCTGGCTGCGGGCTGCTTAGGCTTTTTACAGCACCACAGGAAAATGTTGAAGAAAACTTTACTATGCAAGTTTTGTGTATCTGTAAAGTAAATAAACCAAAACCAGATATGGCAGTCGGCCTGATCCAGCCATGGTCGGCATCTGAGTTTCAGAGAAGAGAAGAGAGGGGAGCTGGAAACGGTGGTGCCTCGAACACCCTGTTGTGAAAAGTTCATGAAAATGTCACTCTCAAAAACATTTAGGCTACATACAATGTCAAATAAAAATATGTCTTAAAATCACTTTTAAGGCTACTCTTAATACAACCTGATCTCACAGAAATACGTGAAATGAACATGACCCCTTAACCCGGGTTGCTTAAGATGGGTAGGTGACGGTCCATGTAATTTAATATACTCTAGAGTATAGGCTTTTTATTTGTTACATTAATCATAATGCTCGGCACATCTTCATGGACATGTTGAGAGGGCAGAGGAGAGTACCGGCAGCTTGGGTCCCAGTACGCAAGAAAATGTCCCTTAACACCCAACTTTAAGCACTGCTCATATGTAAAATAAACCTGTCAAACAATATACTTTTGTTTGTTAATTTGAGAACATACTGTGATGGTAGACATTTACAGTACTTAACTACTAATTCCCATAATTATGTAACAGTGCGTTAGTGTGTAAACAGCCATTACAGCAAGATTTGTGTCAGCTGATTGTTCAGTGTCATAAGGGTGTATAAACTTCTACTATAAACTTTTGCTGCACATACTTTTCTGTACACACTCTGTGAGAAGGTTGGTCCTTTCTTGAGCACCTTAACCTTGGACACTCCAAAGAAATTTCTGTGCTCCACTGGGTTGCTGGCAAACCAAGAGAGCTTCAGAGGTGTTGCAGACCGCTTTGACATGTCCAAAGGAACCCTGCATCATGTGTTTTTAGACTTTTGCAAGGTCCTGTGTGGACTGATGAAGGGAAATCATACAATGGCCCAGAGAGGATGAGCTTGCCAAACTGGCACATGGCCAGGGTATGTGCATGATGCCAGGGTCTATCGCAACAGCCCATTATATGGTCACCTCCAGAATGAAATGAGAAGTGACTACCATCTGCTTGGAGACTCAGCATACCCTCTCAACACCTTTCTCATCACACCATACCGTGATAACGCCACAGGAAAAAAAACAATTCAATGCACTCCACAGCTCAACCTCTTTGTTAAGGCATTGTTTCAAGATGTAATTTCGTTTTGTTGCCACTTCCATTGCTTGTTTCTGAATTAGCATTAGTTCTGACATTTGCCTTCTCTGCTCAGTGGCATGTATTTTCCTTTTTACCACCTTCAGCTGATGGCTTAGGATGAAAAGTTGAAGGTCCTGGGCCATCTGGGTCTGATGAAGATCCTAAGAGTAAATAGATCAAACCAGGTAGTCTTAAAATATGAGTGATCAAGGCAGTAAATGAGAGTTGTGTGCAAACAAATCTACTTCCAACATCCAGTTCACCAAACTTAGTTACCAGAGAAACAAAAGCCATCTTTAATATAAAGTTGTTAGCAACACTAAGTAACTGCTACTTTTTATACAACATGGTTGGTTATATTAGAGTTTATTATGACCAATGAATGATTAAATAAAAACCTCACAATTAATATCCAATGTGTTTTAGAAATCCATGTAGATGTGTGCTGTTGTGCTACTTAATATAACATATCAAATGACATGGAAAAGATCTCCAGCAAATGAGGACACAATGTGGACCGGATCCACACTGGGATCATCAGCCAGGAGGTCCTCCATCGAAGAGAAAAAGACCCAGCTTCTGGCACCACTCCCAGCCTTCTTCTTGTTGTCCAATATAGTTTTGTATCTAAGAATAGAAGCCCAGGCATAGTAAATGTAAGTTGCTTTACTCCCAAAAGCAAATGCTGACAGAGAAACTGTACTGACCCCAAAGGGTTGTGACATTGTTGCAGTAGCAGTTCACATAAATCACTAAACAGTTATCTTTACACAAGACATGAGGTAGCTACAAAAACTTCCAAGTCTAGATACATACAACTACTACAAGAGAAAATACTGTAAATACAGTAAAAGTATTTTATTAAATTAAGTGTGTAATATGTGTAATAGGAAGTCTTCATTCATTCATTCATTTCCATTATGAGACTAATAATGCGTCCAAGGCTTTGCATCTGTAGCACACGTTCACTTTTTAGTCACAGAATAAATAGCAATGCTAAATTGTTAAATTGAAAGAATTCAACTTAAAGCTACCTTTAGGGATTTGCAGGGGTTTGCTGGAGCAGAGGCAGGTGATCTTCCAGCAACAGACTGTGGATGAGGAGCTGGAGACAAATGGGCGTCAGCTCACGACACCGCAAGCAATACTCCAGAGAGGGTGGACACACAGCTCCACAACCAGCTAACTGTTTTGGAGCAACAGTTCCAAGGAGGCCGCCCACAGACAGGCTCCCAAACTAAAGCAGATAAGATGTTCTTTCTCTGTTAGCTCGGGCTCTGCTGTAACCCACACACTTTTCTTTGTTTTGTTTTTTTGTTCGTAGCTCAGGTGGAGATCAAACAATCAGTGATTTCACACTGGCGCAGGTGTACTTATGGAATTTGTTTAGGTTGAGAGATAGTCTCGACGACGACGTTAGAGAACTGAAGTGTTACAAATGCAGACTAACAAACCTGAAACATTCTTCCGCGGTTCACTGTCTGATTGCTTCTCTATGTGAATGGCCGGTGAGGTTTACCCCTCAGCGTAAAAAACTTTGTCTGGTTAGCAAGCCAGTGAAACAACACAGACAAGATATTAGAAAGATATTAGCGGTTGGCAAACCAGAGAGATGCATTACCGCCACCACAGTAATAGAGCTTTTGCTCCTTTGTTTTGCTGCTCCTGTCAGAAAGACTGAGGGGAAATTAAACAAAGTTTAACTTAAGCCCAATAAGCAACCCCTCTTCTGCTCTGCCTATGATGCCAACTGAAAATGGAATGACAGGCTGTAACCTAGCAACAGCAGCATTTGGTGATTGTTTGGAAGCGAAGAAACTGATTTTAACTGATTTTAACTGATTTTAACTGATTCTGATTGTTTTGACTGACTAAGTAGCTGCTGAGGACATTTTCTCTACATTGTGAGCTGCATGTCAAAACTCCAAATGCTGAAATCGTTGGTGAAACAGCGACTCGACACGGCCGCTGAGGAGATATTTGGCCTGTTTGAAAGAACAATAGCAGAATATGAGGAGGAAATATCTCGTTTAAGAGAAAGTGAGCGACAACACAAACTGCTGGATGCTGTTTTCAGCCCAACATGTCAGGTACACAGATCAGGTTGGTACATTTTCACTGATATTCTGTTATATCATCAGGTGGTTCATTGTCAACATGTCTGTTTCAAATATTTTATTTCTGGTGAAATTCTTCTGGTGAATTGTGTCACATCTGACTATTTACAGCTTAGTGCTACTGAATGGGTTGCACCAGAGCTAAAAGGAGTGTAATCAGGAAAATATGCTTAAAGTATTAAAAATACAAGTACTCAATTTTTCAGAATGAAAAATATCCCGTGACTGTTATATATATTTTATTGTTCTTACTCATGTCAGCTGCAGTTTATGTCAGCTGCAGTTGTTGCAGTTGAACTATTTCGCATCAGACTGTAATTAATAACTTTCAAAAAATAATGAAAAAAGCAGCAAGAAAAAAAGGAAAAGCAGCTAATCTTCAAATTTGTGAAGCTGGAAGCATAAAATGTGAAAAATTACTTCACAATTAAATTTCTGTCAATCAACAAATGTACTAGCTGGACCTGTATAAACTGTTGGGAAGTTTAATTTATAACACAAAATCACATTTTATTAAATCTTCATAACTTTTGTGTGTAAAAATCTTGCTTTGTAAAGTAACTGAAGCTGTCAGATAAATATAGTCAAGTTAAAAGTACAATGTCTCCCTCTGAGATAGGGTTGGGTATACCTCTAATTTGTACAGTAGTTGTAAAGTACTTGAGTAAGTAGGCCTATACTTAGTTCCTGTCCACCACTGCTGCCAATTACGTTTAAATCCTTGGAAACCTTGTTTTCAAATCTAAAGTATCATGACTACAAAAGTTACAATAAAAAATGAAAAGTTCTCAATTAAATAATTTATTTAAACTTTAAAACTCATAAACTCAGCTAATCTGATTAATCACCGCTATGTGAGTGTAGTTTGATGTGATTAGACAACACAGGCAAACAACCCCACGGCTGTTTGGAGCTACATTTGGAGTTTATGGAGTTAAGCGAAGGAGGTGTTAAGGCGGTGAGGATGGACTCAATGATGGCGGTGTAGAAGTGCACCATCATTGTCTTTGGCAGGCTGAACTTCTTCAGCTGCCGCAGGAAATATATCATGTGCTGGGCCTTCTTGGTGAGGGAGGTGATGTTCAGCTCCCACTTGAGGTCCTGGGAGATGATGGTGCCCAGGAAGCGGAAGGAGTCCACAGTGGTGACTGGGGAGTCACACAGGATGATGGGGGAAGGTGGGGCTGTGCTCTTTCTGAAGTCCACGACCATCTCCACTGTCTTCAGAGCGTTGAGCTCCAGACTGTTCTGGCTGCACCAGGTCACCAGATGTTTGATCTCCCACCTGTAGGCAGACTCATCCCCACCTGAGATGAGCCCAATGAGGGTGGTGTCATCTGCAAACTTCAGGAATTTGACGTGAAGGGCCACGTCAAACTCCTCTGTAGGAAAACTGCAGGGGACCCATGAGTGGGTCTGTAATGGATTTAAGGTGGGACACAAGGCACTCGAAAGACTTCATTACTACAGATGTCAGGGCGACGGGTCTGTAGTTATTTAGTCCTGTGGTTTTTGAAGCAGGCTGGCACATGTCTCCAGTGAGGTGTTAAAAATATCAGTGAACACTGGAGACAGCGGATCAGCACAGTGCTTCAGGGTGGATAGGGAGACAGAGTCTGGCCCAGCTGCTTTGCGGGGGGTTTGCTTCCTAAATAGTCTGTTGACATCCCTCTCTGAGATGGAGAGAGGGGGGAGAAGGTGGAGGAGGGTATGGTGGACTGGGGCTGGAGCTGAGCGGAGGACTTTCGGGGTATGGTGTCCGATTGTCTCTCAAAGCGGCAGTAGAAATGGTTCAGTTCACTTGCCAGGCGACAGTCATTGATGGAGTTGGGGTTTGGGGTTTGTAGTTCTTGAATTGTTTGAACCCCCTCTAGACGAAAGTGGCGTCATTTGCAGAGAACTGGTGTTATAGTCTCTGAGTATATTTGTTTAGTTTCTCGCACCTCCTTGATAAACAAGTACTTTAACGACCTGCACCCGGCCCTATCCCAACTCCTAAATGCCTTCTCCTTTTCCAGCCTTAGCTGTCTGAGCCTAGCTGTGAACCAGGGTTTGTAATTGTTATAATTCACCCTGGTCCTTGATGGTACACAGCCATCCTCACAAAAACTGACTTAGGATGTCACAGCATCAGTAAACTCATCCAGGTTGTTGGTAGCAGTCCTGAACACATCCCAGTCAGTGCAGTCCAAACATGTCTGAAGGTCCTGTACAGCTTCTCTGGTCCACTGCTTAGATGTCCTCACTACAGGTTTACAGAGCTTTAATTTTCACCTGTATGCAGGAATCAGGTGGACCATGACGTGGACAGAGTGTTCCAGTGCGGTGCGGGGGACAGCGTGACAGGCACTGCTTATTGTGGTGTAACAGTGATCCAAAATGTTCTCCTGTCTGGTTAGATACTTTATAAACTGTCTGTATTTGGGGAGTTCTTGGGTGAAGTTTCCCCTGTTAAAGTCACTGAGAAAAATAACAAGGGAGTCTGGGTGTGTCTGCTCCACACATAGTATCCGTTTGAGAGCCTGCGCTTCACCAAATTGTCCAATGAGTCAAAAGTGGGAAATAAATCCACTGGTGTTGTTCCCCCAGCTCTCCGGAAATCACAGCAGCAAACAGGGTTAACACACAAAAACACAACAAAACAGAGTGCACCTAATAAGAGCTAGAAATCATGTTGAAATTGTTAAGAAATAGAGCTGGATGTAGTTGTCTAATGACCATGAGTCACCAAGAGAGAGGGGTAAAGTAAGGGGAATGGAATGATCAAATAGGGACATTTTGCCAAACTTCATTTGGTGGTAGTCACAGAAAGGGTGATGGCTGATTTGGCATGAGGACATCATCTACTGAGAAGAATTGATAAAGAGAACTCAGAGAAAGATCTGGGTTATTCCTCAGCAAATCTCAAAGGAATCTGACTCAGAGCAGAGCTCCGCCACGAAGGAAGGATTTCACTGGCCAGGACAACTCCTTCCCCTCCCTTACTCTCTCTCGCTCAGCTATTTTAATCAAGTTTTGCATTTTAAATATTTTCATTCATTTCATCATTTTAATCAAAGTAGTAGACACTAGACCTATTTCTATTTTTTAGGTTTTGTTAGTTGAACAACCTCAAAGGTTCTTATAGGTTGCTCTTGCCAGAGAAATTAACTTATCCGTGAGGAGTATTTTCCTAGCAACCATACCAGGTGCACTGATCAATGAGAAGAGAGCTGTCATTAACGGGCATAGCTGAGGTGGTATTTGGCTCTAGGGCTATTCAGTCAAGTAAGCAGGGTAGGCGTCTGGAAGACAGTTAGAAGCTAGTCAAAGCTCTTCAGAACCAGCATAAACAGTCCCCAGTTAAACCTAATAGGGTAATGCCCATGGTCTTAGAGGATTTAAAACGGAATGCTGGACCAGTACCTCCTGAACAGGAGTAACTCGGAATCTAACAAAGTGTAGTCGGAGTTGGGAGAGGTTGCGTTTCGTTGGGCTGGATTAGCACATCTAAATCTGAGGCCATGGTTCCGCACCATTGTTCCGAACCACATTGTGATGAAAAGAGAGCTGAGCCGGAACGCAAAGTGTTCCAGGAACATCCAGCTGGGAGGAGGCCTCGAGTAAGAGCCAGGACTAGTTGGAGAGAATGTATCTCCACACTGGCCTGCTAACTTCTCTGGATCCGCCAGCCAGAGCTGGTTAATGTGGTTTGGGAAAGGGAGGTTTGGGGTCCCCTGCTAGAGCTGCTGCCCCCACAACCCTACCACGGGTAAGCTGATTGATGGATAGATGGAAAACTACACTCACCTAAAGGATTATTAGGAACACATGTTCAATTTCTCATTAATGCAATTATCTAATCAACCAATCACATGGCAGTTGCTTCAATGCATTTAGGGGTGTGGTCCTGGTCAAGACAATCTCCTGAACTCCAAACTGAATGTCAAAATGGGAAAGAAAGGTCATTTAAGCAATTTTGAGCTTGGCATGGTTGTTGGTGCCAGACGGGCCGGTCTGAGTATTTCACAATCTGCTCAGTTACTGGGATTTTCACGCACAACCATTTCTAGGGTTTACAAAGAATGGTGTGAAAAGGGAAAAACATCCAGTATGCGGTAGTCCTGTGGGCGAAAATGCCTTGTTGATGCTAGAGGTCAGAGGAGAATGGGCCGACCGATTCAAGCTGATAGAAGAGCAACTTTGACTGAAATAACCACTCGTTACAACCGAGGTATGCGGCAAAGCATTTGTGAAGCCACAACACGCACAACCTTGAGGCGGATGGGCTACAACAGCAGAAGACCCCACCGGGTACCACTCATCTCCACTACAAATAGGAAAAAGAGGCTACAATTTGCAAGAGCTCAC
>NC_060160.1:802452-807879 GCF_021292245.1 Micropterus dolomieu | reverse complement strand
CTGGAAAAATGTTGCCTGGTCTGATGAGTCTCGATTTCTGTTGAGACATTCAGATGGTAGAGTCAGAATTTGGCGTAAACAGAATGAGAACATGGATCCATCATGCCTTGTTACCACTGTGCAGGCTGCTGGTGGTGGTGTAATGGTGTGGGGGATGTTTTCTTGGCACACTTTAGGCCCCTTAGTGCCAATTGGGCATGGTTTAAATGCCACGGCCTACCTGAGCATTGTTTCTGACCATGTCCATCCCTTTATGGCCACCATGTACCCATCCTCTGATGGCTACTTCCAGCAGGATAATGCACCATGTCACAAAGCTCCAATCATTTCAAATTGGATTCTTGAACATGACAATGAGTTCACTGTACTAAAATGGCCCCCACAGTCACCAGATCTCAACCCAATAGAGCATCTTTGGGATGTGGTGGAACAGGAGCTTGGTGCCCTGGATGTGCATCCCACAAATCTCCATCAACTGCAAGATGCTATCCATCAATATGGGCCAACATTTCTAAAGAATACTTTCAGCACCTTGTTGAATCAATGCCATGTAGAATTAAGGCAGTTCTGAAGGAGAAAGGGGGTCAAACACAGTATTAGTATGGTGTTCCTAATAATCCTTTAGGTGAGTGTATGTCCCGGTAATATAGCAAAGAAATGTCTTGAGTATCGCTAGTTCTTATTGTTCTTGTTGTCTGTCCTAATATTTGCCAAGGGAATTCCATCTTTCACATTATTGATTGAGTTCTTATCCATTTTATAGTTTTAACTTGTTTTCTAGAAAATGGCTGTCAACAAATCTTTTTGGTATTTTAGTTGAAATGAACTGCTAAGGATCATCTGGAATCATCACAGTTGTCCATAATGTTTTGTGCGTGTTGCAGTGTTTCCTGCAGATGTCCAGCAGCTGTTGGTGATTAAAGAAGAGGTTCCCCCCGAGTGGAGCCCCAGCCTGGACCAGGAGGACACAGAGCCCCTACACATAAAAGAGGAACAGGAGGAACTCCGGACCAGTCAGGCGAGAGAGCAGCTTCATGGGCTGGAGGAGGATGAGGTCACCAGGTTCCCATTTACTGCTGTTCCTGTGAAGAGTGAAGATGATGAGCGGAACCCTCAGTCTCCACAGCTTCATCGAACTCTAACTGAAGACTACAGAGAGGCAGAGCCTTCAAACAGCAGCTCAGCTACACAGACAGAAACAGATGGAGGATCAGAACCTGCCAGGAACCTTGATCCAGATAGTCATTTACACCCAAATACTGAAGAACATGCTTCAGACTCTTCAGACACTGAATTCAGTTATGATGAGTGGCAAAAACCTTTGTCAGATTCTGAAGCTGAAATTGAGGACAGTGACAATGGTTGGAAGGAGACCAGGGCACCCGAGTCAGATGATAATGCTCTGAGATATAAGCAAGCACCTGTAAGTGATGTGAGTTGTAGTGCTGGAGAAATGTCCTTCAGCTGCTTTGAGTGTGGTAAACATTTTCACTACAAGGGGTCTCTTCAGAGACACATGATGTGTCATTTAGGAAAAAGGTTTAGAGGGAACCAAAATGTAGATTCACACACGAGAGTCCACACAGGAGAGAAACCATTCGGTTGTGATGTTTGTGGGAAGAGATTTACACAACAAGGAAGTTTTAAGAAACACATGAGAGTCCACACAGGAGAGAAACCATTTGGTTGTGATGTTTGTGGGAAGAGATTTACAGTCCAGGGAAGTATTAAGACACACATGAGAGTCCACACAGGAGAGAAACCATTTGGTTGTGATGTTTGTGGGAAGAGATTTACACAACAAGGATGTTTTAAGAAACACATGAGAGTCCACACAGGAGAGAAACCATTTGGTTGTGATGTTTGTGGGAAGAGATTTAAAGTCCAGGGAAGTATTAAGACACACATGAGAGTCCACACAGGAGAGAAACCATTTGGTTGTGATGTTTGTGGGAAGAGATTTACAGTCCAGGGAAGTATTAAGACACACATGAGAGTCCACACAGGAGAGAAACCATTTGGTTGTGATGTTTGTAGGAAGAGATTTACACAACAGGGAAGTATTAAGACGCACATGAGAGTCCACACAGGAGAGAAACCATTTGGTTGTGATGTTTGTGGCAAGAGATTTACAGTCCAGGGAAGTATTAAGAAACACATGAGAGTGCACAAAGGAGAGAAACCATTTGGTTGTGATGTTTGTGGTAAGAGATTTACGGTCCAGGGAAGTATTAAGAAACACATGAGAGTCCACACAGGAGAGAAACCATTTGGTTGTGATGTTTGTGGGAAGAGATTTACGCTCCAGGGAAATCTGACGAGACATATGATTGCGCACACAGGATAGAAATTGTTTACCAAACATGTTGGTAAAGACCACAGCAGTTATCATTGTCTTTGGTTGTTTTGTTGTATTTTATTTTTGTCTTTCTTTTGTGTATATTTTTAAAATATGTATAAAAAGTCTTCTGGTTAAATGCTGCTTACTGCCTACTGAAGTTATTCAAACTAAGTTTTTTCAAATGTTCCCTTTATCAAAGTTGTTGGTAAAGGAGATGGAATCGTTATGGTATGAAGATAAGTGGCAGCAAACAATTCTGTGATGAAAGGAACAAAAAGAAACCAAAGACACAGCATGTCAGGGTAAACATTTGTTTTTAAAACGCACAGTTTGTGTAGGTGTAATTGTCTAATTAATATACTGTAAATTCAAAGTATGTGATGCAGTCATCTGAAATTCTGGATTGCATTGCAGTGTAATAGGTGGAAGGGAGACCTTTATAGTGCTTTCTTGGTTTGTTACTGAACCTTTGGCAACACTTTATTTTACAGGTCCCATTGTTTTCTGTAATTTCCTAGAAATAAGCTGATATGTAACTGTAAACTCCTCAGAAGGTTCCTGGAAATGTATGATTGTTAATATAGGGAAAGTGGAGACAGTGTTTATTTGCCAAATCCAATAAATTGCTAATAAAACCTAGATCGTTTTTTTTGTTGTTGTTTTTTGTCCACAGGGAAACGTACAGTTCTACGTGTACCTTGCACATGACAATCGCCATCGCATTACGTCGTTACGACGTTTTTAGCTAGCATGAATAAGAACTCTGGGCAATTTTTCCAAGGTGGAGGAGCTATTTCCACCAGGGAGATATCAAATATCACTGACAGCAGTTCTCACACTTCCTCAGAAGGAGGAAGAGCATTCTTTAGGGACGGTAGATCTGGTATGCATGGCCTCTCTGTCTTCCACATTCTCTCTGTAGTAACACTATGGAGTACAGATTAGACAAGCATTCATTATTTATTATATCACTTGAGTTTTAATTTTCTAGCAGCCCTTTGGCTGTGGATGTATGACGCTGTGAGCTTCAGTCCCATTGGATAACTGAGGAGCCGCCATCAGGAAGTATTTCTGTCACCGTGTTAAAGGTGTTATTTTAAATAGTCAGCATTTATAACACAGAAATACTCCACAATACAACAATTTAATGTTATGTTAATTTCTCTTTATAATTAAATTTTTTAAATTATTATTCTATGTTTACAAAGATGATTTAAATTATGTAATAGAATCACAGGCTTTAAAATGCCTCTCGTTAGCAGAGATAGAGGTTTTTGGATTCAGGTTACAGCTGAAAGGGGCAATTTGAAGTGGAATGAAGCCCACTGACCGCAGACAGCCCAAAACAGGAGCAAAATGTTTCGACCCCCACTCATTGCTTTTCTTTTACCTTATAGTAACCTATGTTTGCAAAATTGCAGCGGTGAAAGAAGTACTAAGATATTTTGCAAAGCAATACCACAGTGTACATTTATTATGCTACAAGGAACAAACTAAAGGTCCACTGTAATATTTCCGAGAATTTATTGAAAGTGGTGTTTAAAGACCTTACATAATGAATCATTATGTTTTTATTAACTTAGAATGAGCCATTTATATCTACATAACCGCGGGTCC
Source organism: Micropterus dolomieu (assembly GCF_021292245.1). Lineage (NCBI taxonomy): Eukaryota > Metazoa > Chordata > Actinopteri > Centrarchiformes > Centrarchidae > Micropterus > Micropterus dolomieu. The sequence continues at coordinate 803,921 of NC_060160.1, read as the reverse complement.
CCCTTATATGGACGTCGCCATATTGTGTCGCCATGTTTCTACAGTAGCCCACAACAGACAAACAGCGCAACAGAGCGTGTTATGTCATCATGGTGTTCTTCTTCTGCTTGTATAATTCCCGCAGTGGTTTATTAAAACTAAGAAGAGAAGTGACATTTGGACAAATGGAGCACTAACGTTACAAGTATTATTTAGTACGAACCAACAGCGTGTCGATCTTCATCGTCAAAGAAGCGTAAATATGATGAAGCCAGAAAAGTTGGTGACAGATATAGACAAATGATAGCAGAAATAAAGGATATAATTGTTGTGGATTTTCCCAGATGGAAGGAGCTGATGTGGGACAGATGTTTTCAAAGCGGAGCTGAAGTTGTCTGTTTTCTGCTGGAGAGTTAATTGAGTTGCTCTAACTTTAGCGACACAAATGAAAACTGTTGTTTGATCGAGTTAGCTAGAAGCTGGCCATAATCACCGAGAAGTGACGTGTTTTCCCTGTCAATGTTTTGAAAAATATTGTTCTCCAGTGTGTGTCTTGGCTACGCTATATCGACAGAAATGTGCCTCTTACGTTCGTGAGACAATCAGCTAATTAGCAATAAACAGCATAAAAGCTCAAATCAGCCAGCTAAACTTTTACTGCCCTGGTAGAAAAACTACACAGTTGGATTGTAATTTCATGTAACTTTATTCTCCAGTGCTTTGGCTTTGTGAACGTAAATGTGTCGGTTACACTCATAGATAATCTGCTGATTAACTGGCAATAAAAATTTGTCTACAGCATGGAAGTTCCGATCAGCCAGCTAAACTTTTACTGCCCTGGAAAAAGAAATATGGATTGTATTTATTAACAGGGTGTCTTTAACTTTGCTACGTGGACAGAAAGGTGCCCCAGGGCCAGCCCTGATGTGCCGGTTACGAGACAATCAGCTGATTAATTGACAATAAAACGGTAACTTACAGCACGGAAATTCTGATCAGCCAGTTTAACGTCACATTTTACTGCCCTGGTGGAAAACACTTTACTGCTAACAGCGTTATGATAACAAGACCTTGTGGAGAGGAGCCTTGATCCGCACCTGCTGTTAGGCTTCGTCTGTAGTACGGAGACAGAAGTGGTGACTAACTTAGTTTAATGTCAAAAATACTTAAAGGTGCGGGGAAGATACCTGTTGCCATACCTGTTACCCCGGAGTGTAGGTGGGGGCCGGGCGGCAACGACGGTTGGCCTGCCTCTGCATGGTGCTGGATGTGTGGATCAGGGCTGCCCTAGTCCTCCTCCACACCCTGAAGCAGCGCCGCCTGCGAGCCTGGATAGTAGTTTTCTCTGGACCCCTGCCAAATCTGACCAGTGATGACATGTATAGCCGCATGTCGTCATTCCGCTGCTGGTTGTCGAGGTGGTGTCCAGCAAACGATGTGGGCTTTGTTGATCATTGGCAGACTTTCTGGGGAAGACCTGGTCTGATCCG
>NC_060160.1:800350-802432 GCF_021292245.1 Micropterus dolomieu | reverse complement strand
TGTGTTTTCTGAGGTCCAAGGTCAACGCAGCCGTCTACCAGGAAGTTTTAGAGCACTTCATGCTTCCTGCTGCTGACCAACTTTATGGAGATGCAGATTTCATTTTCCAACAGGACTTGGCACCTGCACACAGTGCCAAAGCTACCAGTACCTGGTTTAAGGACCATGGTATCCCTGTTCTTAATTGGCCAGCAAACTCACCTGACCTTAACCCTATAGACAAAACTATGGGGTATTGTGAAGAGGAAGATGCGATACGCCAGACCCAACAATGCAGAAGAGCTGAAGGCCACTATCAGAGCAACCAGGGCTCTCATAACACCTGAGCAGTGCCACAGACTGATGGACTCCATGCCACGCCGCATTGCTGCAGTAATTCAGGCAAAAGGGGCCCCAACTAAGTATTGAGTGCTGTACATGCTCATACTTTTCATGTTCATACTTTTTCAGTTAGCCAACATTTCTAAAAATCCTTTTTTTGTATTTGTCTTAAGTAATATTCTAAATTTCAGAGATACTGAATTTGGGATTTTCATTAGTTGTCAGTTTTAATCATCACAATTAAATTAAATAAACATGTGAAATATATCAGTCTGTGTGTAATGAATGAATATAATATCCAAGTTTCACTTTTTGAATGGAATTATTGAAATAAATAAACTTTTTGATGATATTCTAATTATATGACCAGCACCTGTATATGCCTACAGGAGAACTCACCCTGCAGTTACAAAAATACAGAGTTAGTTAGTGGACCAAATTCATGACAACCCAGAGTTGAGACCAGGAGGCAGAGTCGCAGTTTAACACACTTCTCTGCCCTTCTTTTTCAGCAGTTACCCACCCAAAACCCTACGCAGAGTCGCAGTCTAACACACTTCTCTGCTCCTCCATTTCAGGAGTTACTTAGTGAAAATCCTATAGTGACGGTGTCTGCCCCCCGACCATCGAAATTATTTAAAAAGGTAAACAGAAGAGGAGCTGTGCATAAAAACCTCATAAAAATTAAAACCACAAGAGCAATAGTGCAAACGAATAGGACAGTTAAATGTGGACTCTTAAACATCAGATCTCTCTCTTCTAAAGCTGTACTAGTAAATGAACTAATATCAGATTATGATATTGATTTATTTTGTCTTACTGAAACCTGGCTGGGTGATGGAGAATATGTTAGCCTAAATGAATCCACCCCTCCCAGTCATATTAATACTCACATTCCTCGAGGCACAGGCCGAGGAGGTGGAGTTGCAGCTATCTTCGACTCTAGTCTACTAATCAGCTCTAAACCTAAACTAAACTATAACTCATTTGAAAGCCTTGTTCTTGGTCTTTCACACCAAAGTTGGAAATCACTGCAACCAATTCTCTTCGTTATAGTGTACCGAGCAACTGGCCCGTATTTTGAATTCTTATCTGAATTTGCAGAGTTTTCGTCAACTTTAGTCCTTAAAAACGGTCAAAGTTATTATTGTGGGGGATTTTAATATTCATGTGGATGTTGAGAATGACAGCTTCAGTACTGCGTTTATCTCTCTGTTAGATTCCATTGGCTTCTCTCAGAGTGTTCATGAACCGACTCCCTGTTTTAACCACACCCTCGACCTTGTTTTGGTGTATGGTATTGAAATTGAACATTTAGTGGTGTTCCCACAGAATCCCTCTTTATCCGACCACTGTTTGATAACTTTTGAGTTTGTATTGCTGAACTACACGCGATTGGGCAAAAATTTCTATACAAGATGTCTGTCTGATAGTGCCATAGCTAAATTTAAGGATGCGATTCCATCAGCTCTAAATACATTATCTAGTCACAAAGTAACAGAGGACACCTATGCTAATTTCAGTCCCTCCCAAATCGATCATCTTGTTGATAGTGCTGCTGGCTCGCTGCGAATGACACTCGACTCTGTAGCCCCTCTAAAAAAGAAAATACTAAAACAAAGACAGTTAGCTCCATGGTATAATACTGAAACTCGCAAATTAAAGCAAATATTGCGGAAACTTGAGAGGAATTGGCGTTCCACCAAAGTGGAAAATTCTCGTTTAATTTGGCAAGATAGTCTTAAAACTTATAGGAAGGCC
>NC_060160.1:797926-800250 GCF_021292245.1 Micropterus dolomieu | reverse complement strand
TCTAGTTATTGGACCTCCAACTAAATTTTGATTAGGGCCCCCGATGGTCTTGTGAGCTGCATGTCAAAACTCCAAATGCTGAAATCGTTGGTGAAACAGCGACTCGACGCGGCCGCTGAGGAGAAATTTGGCCTGTTTGAAAGAACAATAGCAGAATATGAGGAGGAAATATCTCGTTTAAGAGAAAGTGAGCGACAACATAAACTGCTGGATGCTGTTTTCAGCCCGACATGTCGGTTACACAGATCACATTTTCACTGTTTTGTCTGTCAAAAGGGACAATGTTACAAGTTCAGCAGGACCAAAGCAGAGCAGCAGCTACATCGGATTTATGACGTTAACGCCACGTAAGGTCAGTCAGCCCCACAGCTGATCAGAGGAACACCGCGTGATAGCTTAGCTTAGCATAGCATAGCCAACTGATAGAGAATGATATGGTCGTAACCTAGCAACAGCATCAGCTGTGTGATACCAAGCACCATAGCATGGCATTCCCAACTACTGTGGGTCACACATAATGTGATCGTATAATGGGTACAGTTTATGTAAAAAAATATAAATGTGAATATAAAAAAAAGTTTTAAAAAGGTATCAAAAACATAAGAAATTAAAACATTCTAGGCTTTGTAATAGTAAGCTGCCATCAACAATAAATGTGTTGTGAGACGGGACAGAAAGGACCCAAACGCAACGCTCAGAGGGAAGGAGGTTTATTGGGGGTTTAGAGAGGGGGCCAGGGAAGAGGTGAGGGAGGAGAGGGGGACGCCGTGGAGGAAGCCCGAGAGGAGAGGACCGGAGGATGAGCCCAGCCGACAGAACGGAGGACGGGCGTGAGTGAACCTGGGAGGCAAAGCAGAGAGACAGTTAACTCGAAGAACAACCGGGGACTGGAAAACAGGGATCATTAACACCAGAGCTCGAGAGGTTGGCACCGGGTATGGAGCAACGACGATCAAGCGAGGATGGTGTGGAATACATATATCCTGGGTTGAAATACAGGCAGGGATGAGGTTGATTACTGGCAGGTGTGGCAGGCTGACGAGGTGGCTGATGAGGTGCAGGTGCGGGTCGTTGGCTGGGCTCAGGAGCGGAGGGAGAGAGAGAGAGAGAAAACAGGGAGGCAGGCAGAGCAAAACAATGGGAGAAATAAAGCGAAAAAAGAAAACCAGGACACTCACCGTCAGCCGGGCTGTCCCCACAACAAAATGCAATAATATTTAATGACAATATTCAAAATAACTCCTATTACACCGCCATAGACATATTACATTTTAACCCAATCTCACTCTAAAGCTCTGTTTTACAAATATAGAACCAAGATATGCTGTGCTACCACCTTGTGGTGGCAATGCAGTTTAGCAGGCCTGTCTGCAGCCTACACAAATTTACTCCTGCCAGTTTAACTTGTCAACTACATACAGTACACTGCAATAAAATGCTTTACAGTTTTATATATAAACATACCTGCCACAATGGGACACAATCACAACCACAGTTGCTCAGCATGAATGAGAAATTGGTCAGATGTCTGCTCTCACTCGAACTAGAAAGCAAGGTTCCAGATTAATAGACTAGTCTGTCACGTGCACCACAGCTCGTTAGCAGCAAGTCAAAATGCTATTTGTCACTACACATTCAATGAACGATAGCCTGTAGAGCAATATTACTACGAATTTTGCCAGTATGTCTTTGAAAATCAATATCAATGGTGAATGCTGACAGTTTTTACACATCATACGAAACGTAAACAACATGTGTCCGAGCAGAATGCATCCCTACTTACCCATAGCATGGCATTCCCAACTACTGTGGGTCACCCATAATGCACTGCATTTAGCTCAAAACACTCTTTTGCTGGGAATTTCTGTTAACAAAATAAAATACAGCACTTATTTACACTCTTACACATATATACATACTAACCTTAAGCATACATAAAACTAACCTCGCAGATACATACATACTTACAAATGACTGTATGTGCAAGCAAAGTATTCAGTTGTGGCCTAGGCGGCTTCTCATACCACGGGGCCAAGTGACTACGTTGTGATTTTAAGAACATTCCTCAGACTGAAATCTTCCCCAATACTAACCAGCATGCAGTGTGTAGCTCTCCACTGCGCTATGGCATCTGATCGCTTGTCTTGTTTTTGTTTATCTGCTTCTCCCACACGCTGCATCCAGCGTAGTCTGCTGAAGCCTCGGTCCGCTGCTTGTTTGGGTGGCTGATTTGCAGGCTGATCAACCCCCCGTGACCCATGGTTTGACTGTATGAGTATTCAGAGCCAGTGAGCAACGGACTTTCAAAACAATAATAATAGACT
>NC_060160.1:791781-797826 GCF_021292245.1 Micropterus dolomieu | reverse complement strand
TTAATAGTCCTATTGTTATTATAATCATTAACATTACGACTGTTACCATTAACACTACTATAAATATCTGTACCATTTTTCATTTAGTCTATAGCAACCTTTACTGTCTGTACCCCTCTGTGTGTATATTGTGTAGGCTTCTCTCTCTCTCTCTCTCTCTCTCTCTCTCTCTCTCTCCAACCGGTCGAGGCAGATGGCCGCCCACCCTGAGCCATGGTTCTGCTCGAGGTTTCTGCCTCTTAAAAGGAAGTTTTTCCTTGCCTCTGTCTCCTAGTGCTGCTCTTGGTGGGAACTGTTGGGCTTCTGTAAATAACATCACAGAGTACGGTCTAGACCTGCTCTTTTATGAAAAGCGCTGTGAGATAACTGTTGTTGTGATTTGGCGCTATATAAATAAAATAGAATTGAATAGAGGGGACTGCGAGTTCCCGTTCTTGAGAGGGAAACAGAGGGGGTGTTTTGAGCATATTCAACCCAAGGGAGCATGGAAACCTGATTAACCCTCTAGGTCTGGCCGTTGGTTTGTGGATGGTACCTGGAGGAAAGGCTCGAGGAGATGCCCAGAGCGGAACAGAAGGCTTTCCAAACCTGGGAGGTGAACTGGTCAGACGTGAAACGATGTCAAAAGGCAACCCGTGGGGGCGGAACGCGTGCTGCACCAGGAGGGCTGCGGCTTCCTTAGCAGTGGGGAGTTTAGACAAAGCCAAAAAGTGTGCAAACTTGTAAAAACAATCAATGATTGTGAGGATGACAGAGTTACCCGAGGATGGGGAAGTCCAGTGACGAAGTTTGGGACCAAGGGCGGTAATCCTGCGCAGGGCTGGGTTGAGATCTTGCCCCAAGCACAGACAGCAACAGGCAGCAATGAACAAGCGGGTATCAGCCTCCATGGTGGCCCACCAGAACCGCCGGCGTAGGAAGTCCAGCGTCCGATTGACACTGGGGTGACAGGTAAGTGGGGATGAGTTTAGGCACAAACAAACGGTTAGGGGTACTGCCACCCGGGACAGCGTGTTGGAGTTGAGCCTGTAGGACCACTGCCTCTATATCACTGGTTATGGCGGCTAGGAGACAGGTAGACGGGAGGATGGGGCCGGGGTCAGCGCTACTCTCTTTAACTGAATGCATGCGGGAAAGGGCATCAGGCTTGACATTGCGAGAATCTGGTTGGTAAGAAAGGGAAAAGTTGAACCGGCCAAAAAACAGTGCCCACCTGGCTATAACCGAGGAGGGTAGTTACATGAAACTCGCATTTCTCAGCTTTTACAAACAACTTGTTCTCTAACAACTGCTGAAGAACTTGGCGGACATGCTGCTGATGTTCGTGAAGGGTTTTTGGAGAAGATTAATATGTCGTCTAGATAAACAAAAACAAATCTGTTCAGCATGTCCCGCAGGACATCGTTCACCAAGGCCTGGAACACTGTGGGGGCATTGGACAGACCAAAGGGCATAACCAGGTACTCGAAGTAGCCAAGCGGGGTGTTGAAGGCAGTCTTCCATTCATCCCCCCTCTTAATGTGAACCTGGTGGTAGGCGTTGCGCAGGTCCAGTTTAGAAAAGACTGTGGCTCCATGCAGAGGGGGGAAAGCAGAACTGATTAAAGGCAGGGGATATCTGTTCTTAATGGTAATATTATTTAAACCCCGGTAATCAATACAGGGCCTCAAGGTCTTGTCCTTCTTAGACACGAAAAAGAAGCCAGCTCCCACTGGGGAGGATGAAGGGCGAATGATACCTGCAGCCAGAGAGTCCCGGAAAGAATTTTCCATGGCCTCATGCTCCGGACGGCAGAGGTTGTACAGGCGACCATTGGGGAGAGGCGCTGGAGATCAATGGAGCAATCATGAGGTCGGAGTGGGGGGAGAGAAGAAGCCTGTTCACTAATGCTTCTCCCACGACTAGTGAGCCGGCCCTTTTGCTGGGAGACTGGGACAGGAGGAAATGAAATGACCAGACATACCACAGTAGAGGCAGGAGCGGGTATTAACCCGGCGTGCACGTTCTTCATCCGAAAAACATGCACGGCCTACCTCCATGGGCTCAGGTTCGGGATTCCTCGTGGTAACTCGGGGACGTTCGCTGGCCGCAGGAAGAGCTGGTGGTGGGTGGACAGGTGGAAGTCTAGTGGCCCTCTCCCGGCGGCGCTCCCTGATCCGGTTGTCTAGTCTTATGGCTGTGGAAATAAGCTCATCTAGAGAGGTAGGTTCATCAAAGGACACGAGTTCATCCTTCAAGGTTCCGACAATGCATTAGTAAACACCCCCTTTAATGATTCATCATTCCAGCCACTGACTGCTGCCCAGGTCCGGAACTCCACAGCCAACTCTGCCACGCTGCGGGAGCCCTGTCGAAGGGATAGTAGGCGTCTGGCTGCCTCCTTTCCCCTCACCGGGTGGTAAAAAAAAAAAAAACCTTTCTCATCTCTGCCGTGAATGCCAGGTATGAGTGGCACACTGCAGACCGGCTCTCCCACACAGCCGAGGCCCAGGATCGGGCGGAACCAGAGGTGGAATTAATCAGGTAAGCAATGCAGGAGCGCTCAGTGGTGTAGGTTTGGGGCTGCTGTTCGAACACCAAGGAGCACTGAGTTAGGAAGTCTCCGCAAGTGCCCATGTCTCCAACTTAACGCTCCAGGGCCGGCACGAAAGGCTCCCATGGCAGAATTGCTGGAGTGGGGGGCGGAGCAGCATTGGCGTAGCTCTGCTGGGTGGTGAGGACAGAGATCTGGTTAGTAAGCAGCCGCACTTGATCAAATAAGGCCTGGTTGTTACTTGTCATAGTCTTGAACAGTTTTTCATGTTGGCCCAACAGAATGCCCTGATTCGAGAGAGGGGTTTGGAGATGAGCTAGCCCTGGGGGAAGCCTGTACTGAGTCTGCTGAGCCCATGGCGGCCAGATTGTACTGTTAGGGTTAGTCTGTAGGACTCAGATGCAAGACTCAGCACACGGAGACAGAAGTGGTGAGTAACTTAGTTTAATAGTCACAAATACTTAAAGGTGCAGGGAAGAGGGCAAGGGATCCAAGGGACTGTCCAAGGGCAGGTCCAGTGAAGGGGGGATTCCAGAATCCGGACGGAGCGGAGTGGAAGACAGGAGTCAATGTCCAGCAGGGAGTCTGTACACAAGAACAACAGCGTCGAGGTTCAGTAACACGGGATTAAAAGGTAGAAGGCTAGAAAGGAGACCGACGGAGCAGTTTTAGACTACAATCTGGCGATGAGTTGCAGGGATGACCGGGTATATATCAGTAGGCTAGATGAGATGATGACGAGCAGCTGGGCTTGACTCCCGTGCACCTGGCTCCGCTCCTATAATCAGACACACACACACGGTAAGGGGGAGAGAGAGACTCGCAGGACTGCAGACCTAACACCTGCCTTCGTAAACTTCATGTATTATGTGGTTTATAATGGACTGTGGTGCAGAGACAGTGAGCTTACAAAAGTATAAGCATCAAAATATACGTAGTATATTAAGTAAAGTAAATATAATAGTAAGTATCAAAAGGAGGGACGTGGTTAGCTCGGTTGGTGGAGTGCGCCCATGTACAAGGCTGAGTCCTTACTGCTGAAGCCCGGGTTCAAGTCCGGCCTGTGGCCCTTTGCTGCATATTGCCGTGAATCTCTCTCTCCGTCATTTCCTCACTCTATCCACTGTCCTGTCAAATAAAGGCTTAAAAAACGTCTTTAAAAGGAAAAGTACTAATTTTGCATAATGGTACATTTCAGTTTTTGGTTTATAATTATTGATGCATTACAGCATGTTCCAGCTGGTAAAGGTGGAGGTAATTTCTATTACTTAATATGCTGCGGTGTACCTTAAACTATAATAATATAACATAATTTATTAATTGGTGTATCTTTATTATTAATTATAAAAAAATATGCAATGTAACTAGTAACTAAAGGTCTTAAACAAATCTAGTAGCAGAAGTATAAAGTTGAATAAAATTAAAATACTCAAAGAAAGTACATTTCAACTCTCAGTTGTTACACAACCATTGGCAGGCTTTGAGGTGCTTTCCCTTCATGTGAATTTTGCTAGCTCCCACGTGAACTCAACCCCTCATTTCAGGGGCAGAATGGGACAAAAATTCACCACTGGCACTACATGCATCCCCACCCACAGACACACGCATTCACCTCTGAAATTTGTTTACAGATAGTGAAATAATATAAGCAGCAGCACCGTATGTAACAGATATTTTAACATTTAAAGCGTGTGACTGGCAGATAATACTACTTTTTTATCTTAACTAACATTTATTTAAATCCTTTATGAAATGCAATCAGAGCCAGACCATCCTATATCACTAGACACATTACATAGGGCCCCGCATATTAAGCAAGGCCTCACTCTCGTGTAAATGTAAATGCTCCGTACTTGTATAGCGCCTTTCTAGTCTTTTCGACCACTCAAAGCGCTTTTACACTACATCTGCATTCACCAGTCACACACACCTAAGTGCTCAAACGGAAAATAACATTCACACTCACTCATTCACACAGGGGCAATTCGGGGTTCAGTATCTTGCCCAAGGACACTTCGACACGCAAGCCAGGGGGAGCCAGGGATTGAACCGCCGACCTTCCGCTTGACAGCTCTACCTCCTGAGCCACAGCCGCCCTGTGTCAAAAGTGAAACTGAGTGTCAGTGTTTACTATTTGATGACAGGATCAAGAGGGAACCATGCTTCTGGGCACAATAAGAGAAAATAACATAATAAAAGTGAACTGCAGGAACAGCAGTCAGGTAAACTGTTCTCTCCTCTGAAACCTCGGTGTCAGCAGCGATTCACTTTCTAGTCGGTCTGTCCGGCAGCTTGGTAGCGCATCTCACGTTCTGTCTGTGTCATGTTTCTTTGCCAGACCTTGTCTCTGAACAATGTTAGAGTGAAACACAACTACGGACGTGGACAAAATTGTATACCCTTCCGTTAAACAAAGGGGGGCCCGTGCATAGGTCTATGGTTGACCCTTAAATGGGATCAAGTACAACATTTTACTGACTGTATTATATCACATATCACAGCAAAACAATTATATGTGTTTACATGATAAATAAATAATTGTTATCATTTAAAAAATATATTTCATACTTGTCATCTGAAACACTCGGCCATTCAGATGTGCAGGAGCCGCTAATTTAAAGTCAGAATAAGAATCAGGTTTATTGCCAGGTACATTTTTACATACATGAGGAATTTGACTTGGTATAAATTGGTGCTTACAGTACACATGAACATAAATAGAAATATACATATATAAAAAGTAATTAGATCAAAAAATACACAATGCTGGCAAGAATGCGCAAAAATTCACAATATGAGCATAAAGCACGAGTGAGGATGTAGAAGTACACCATCATTGCCTTTGGCAGGCGGAACTTCTTTAGCTATTGCAGGAAGTATATACTCTGCTGGGCCTTCTTGGTGAGGGAGGTGATGTTCAGCTCCCACTTGAGGTCCTGGGAGATGTTGATGCCCAGGAAGCGGAAGGAGTCCACAGTGGCACCTGTGGAGTCATGCAGGATGATGGGGGTGGATGAGGGTGGGGCTGGGCTCTTCCTTAAATCCACAACCATCTCCACTGTCTTCAGAGCGTTGAGCTCCACACTGTTCTGGCTGCACCAGGTCACCAGATGGTCGATCTCCCACCTGTAGGCGGACTCATCCCCACCTGAAATGAGTCCAATGGGGGAGGTGTCATCCGCAAACTTTAGGAGCTTGATGCAGCGGCACTGCCAGAAATTTTGGGCCCCATGGCAAAAAATCTAATTGGGCCCCCTCTGTGTAGCTGTTGTCACCACAAAGCTTTACATAACTCTAATTAAAGGCTTGCAACTGTCTTGTTTCTTGTAGTTCAATACTAGTACTCACACAGGCACAAAGAACCTTGGTGTTTGGTTTGATAGTAATTTAAATTTCGAGCAGCACACCACAAAGCTTGTTCAATCATGTTTTTATCAACTTAGAAATATAGCTAAAATTTGATCTATGTTAACTTTTAAGGACACCAAGACCATTTTACACGCCTTCATCTC
>NC_060160.1:790435-791681 GCF_021292245.1 Micropterus dolomieu | reverse complement strand
CCGTTCCGCACCGACTACCGGGGACTGGCTAGCTACAGTAGCTAAAGACTGATCTACCAAGGTGCGGAGCCGGACTTCTAAATCACTGAGCCTCGCCTCCATGTCTATAAATAAACTACACTTATTACATGTACCATTACCGCTAAAGGAGGCAGAGGAGTAACTAAACATCTGACACACCGAGCAGGAGAAAGTAGGAGAGAGAGAGGGAGAAGGAGAAGCCATCGCTAGCTGCTAAGCTAAAGTCGCTAACGGCTAAGCTAAATTACTGTAGCGTCAGTTACCAAAACTTTAGAACAACTATGAGATTGAACAGCAGTCACTAAAAGATGGAAAGAACTGTGAGTGCTTAGGCAAAATTACTGTAAAGAATAAGTGTTTAGCGAACAGTTGGCCACTGTAATCAAACAAATGTAACTGTTATTTAGCGAGAGCAGCACAACACGGTCATTTGGGACAACGTAAGTTTCCACAGGGCTGCTCTGGTTCGTAACTGGTTCACTGCCCACCCACGCTTTTTAGTTGTTTATCTCCCTCCATATTCTCCATTCCCCAATCCTATTGAGCAATTTTTCTGCCTGGAGATGGAAAGTGTATGACCGAAATCCACAAACGCGTATACCTCTTCTCCAAGCTATGGAGGATGCATGTGGAGATATAGCAGCTGATGCTTTTCATGGCTGGAATCGCCATGCTAGGCCATATTTCCCCCGCTGCTTGGCCAGGGAAAACATTGCCTGTGATGTGGATGAGGTGCTGTGGCCAGACGGCAACAGAAGAGGATGCAGCATAGTTTGGTTTTAGGTTGGTTTTTTTGTTTTTTTTTACAGTAAATTCTTCTGTTTTGTATGTGCAACTTTGTTGGTTGGGAATGGGATGTAAACTGTGTACATTGTTTTTGTAGGATAAATAAAATATATTTGTTACCTTGTATTTGTGTGTTCTGAGTATAAAAACAATATTGTAACACTGAACAAAAAAAAGGCCTAAGTCATTATGATGAATGGAGAAGAAGTGTTTTCCATTCATCATAGTGTTTTACATTGAGCACATCAGTGTTCAACTGGTTCTTATGAATGTCTATTCATATGATGGTTTGTGTGTCACTTGAAAACAAAATACCATTTTGAGAAGAAATAACATTGTTTTGAATGTAAAGTTTCATTTTTTGATTTGTGTGTAGAGTTCTGAGAATATGAGGCATTCTTACAGAAAATGTGTGTAAACAATCGAAACTGTAACACAC
>NC_060160.1:786547-790415 GCF_021292245.1 Micropterus dolomieu | reverse complement strand
TTGTGATTTCTGGATATTTTTTTTTAGATTATGTCTCTCACAGTGGACATGCACCTACGATGACAATTTCAGACCCCTCCATGATTCCTAAGTGGGAGAACTTGCAAAATAGCAGGGTGTTCAAATACTTATTTTCCTCACTGTATATTTGTTACCGTGTATTTGTGTTCTGAGTATAAAAACAATATTCTGAAATATATTACAACACACTTATGTATGTACTGTCTGTAGTAAGTGTAACACTGAACAAAAAAAAGGCCTAAGTCATTATGATGAATGGAGAAGAAGTGTTTTCCATTCATCATAGTGTTTTACATTGAGCACATCAGTGTTCAACTGGTTCTTATGAATGTCTATTCATATGATGGTTTGTGTGTCACTTGAAAACAAAATACCATTTTGAGAAGAAATAACATTGTTTTGAATGTAAAGTTTCATTTTTTGATTTGTGTGTAGAGTTCTGAGAATATGAGGCATTCTTACAGAAAATGTGTGTAAACAATCGAAACTGTAACACACCAAACAACAAATTATTCTGTAGTGTACTTCACAGTTTGTCCTGCAGAGGGCAGAAGGGCAGAACGACTATTTCCTCACTGCTAAATCCGAATATAACTTTCCACTGCATGCATAACACACGGCAGAGGTGTGTGTGATGTTGCAGCCTTGCAAAGGGACGTCCGAGCCCCAGGTGGTGATGCCGCAATGGATAAGACACATGCCTTTGGTGTAAGAGACCCGGGTTCAGTTCCCCACTGTGATCCACCATTGTGTCCCTGTGCAAGAAACTTAACCCCTAGTTGCTTCAGAGGTGTGCGACCTCTGACATGTATAGCAATTATAAGTTGCTTTGGATAAAAACTCAATGCATAAGGTAAGTTAACACCAACTCAACTAACTAACTAACATCTTATCCACTGTCGTAGTACTGTTGAACACCAGTGTAGGCAGTCAGAGTTTGTCCAGCGTGAGTTTGCTCTATAACCCTCAGTTAACTCTTAGTAGGTTGAACTCCCTTCGTAGCACAGGCCACAGCTTTGTGAAACCTCAGAGGAGCGACCTGCTGCAGTTAGTCACACGAAGAGTGACTAACTGCTGAGCCTTAGTGCTGTTAAACATGGCCGGGGCACCAGAGAGTGCAAAATATCAAAAAGGCCTACGTCTCCATGAGTTTCATCATTCATCATGGCCTCCTCCTCAGAGAGGATTTCTAGTTGAGTCAAAGTACAAAAGAACCCGATTGTAAAAATATATAAGTATCACAAATAACACATACTATTATTATGGTTCTGTTTGTCAGGGGTTGCTGACAAGACATTTATCATGTAAAACATTTTACAATCAGTTCTTGGAGAAAATAATCAGCAGATTAATCTATAATGAAACAAGTTATTAATTGCAGTCTGATACAAAATACCAAAAAAGTTAAATCCTGACATCCTTGACATAAATGCATGAGTAATAATAAAAAATATATATATACTCTGTAATATTATTATGTTTACAGGGGCCTTAAGTACTCTTACTTTTAAAACTTTAAGTAAGTTTCCCTGATTACACTTACATTCTTTTAGCTCCGGTTTAACTTCAGTTAGCTGAACCCATTCAATAGCGCTAAGCTGTAAATAGTCAGATGTGAGACAATTCACCAGAGGAATTTCAGCAGAAATAAAATATTTAACTGTCTAGATGACAATTAACTTAACAATATAACAGAATAACAGCGAAAATGTACCAACCTGATCTGCTCAAATTCTGCTATTGTATTGTATAACAGCCCAACAGTCGCTGTTTCACCAACTTCACTTAGGGATTGTACTCACTTTTGTTGCCAGCGGTTTCGACATTAATAGCTGTGTAATAATAATAATAATAATAATAATAATAAACTTTATGTGTGATGTGTTATTTTGAGGGGACAGAAAATGTACACTGTTATACCAGCTGCACACTCACTACTTTACACTGGAGCAAAGGGTCATTTCTTCAGTGCTGTCACATGAAGAAATTGTATCAAATATTTACACAAATGTGAGGGGTGTACTCACTTTGTGGCATACTGTATTTAAAATCGAATGTAATAGGCTGTAGGAGAATTACAGCACTTTTTTTTATTTATTAATGAAATTTCAGTCTGGTAAATGATGAATGAGCTACGTTGAATAAAATACAGTCTAATATTGTTAACTTATTTACTCCTTCCTCCACTCCTGTGCTTTAAAATAAACAACCTATCATCGTCCACATTGGCACGCATGCATATTTCTAGTGTCACTTGAATAAAATGGAGGCTCTGCCTTTATTTACCTGTTGCCATAGAAGTATCGGACCTCCGTTTATGATGGGGTTTTTTTTTCATCCCCACACACACGATTCCATCAGGTTCAACATACTCAGAGTTGATTGAACTAATGATCAGGAACAGAAAACTTGGAGTTTCCCACCTCAGGCTCAGTCAACTCAGAGCTCAGGGATAAGCTCAGAGTTTGTTAAGACTGCTCTCTGAAACAGGGCCCAGGAGTTGCCTTCAGTGAACACGCAACAAAAAAACACAAACACAAGTGGCATTCAATGAGTATCTCAAAAAATGTCACCAACACTAAATACATGTGGTGTATAACATATGTGCATTTGACCATTACAGTTTAATATAATGCTCTGCAGCTGGAGAGAGGGACAGTGAACCCTTATGGGGAAGTAATGATTGATGAGGGTGTGCAAAGAGTGAACCCTCCTATGAAATTTGACCTCTGACCCAGTGGTAGGGGGAGTAGAGATTAGTGTCTATGAAGGGACTTTGCCCTTATATGGTATTTAGCAGAGACCTAAACATGTCCTATATAAGCTGTGTTTGATGTACAGAGAGACAGAGTGGTCATCGGGCTGGGTCACTCTCCAAGCTGCTGCAGAGCTTGTAATTGATGCTGAATTCTTTGATGTAATAAACTTTTATAATCAAGAACAGTGTCAAGCGGATTTCTTCTCAACACATCATCGCAGCATTATCGTTCGGACACCACAGAAATTGGCGACCACTAAGGGACCGTGTTGTGCCAGAATTCATCGTTCCCACACAGGGCTCCATCGAGCTGACTCCCGCTCCAGAAACTAGCGTATAGGGTGTGTTTTCTCATAAACTGTGGGCGCTGGTCAGTTCGTGTGTCTGTGTGTGCGTTAAAGGGTACACCGGTTCGATCCCGTGTGAATGCTTGCGGGTGGATGTGTGAGAAGACTCCGTTCTAAATTTAGTGTGCATTGTGGATAACGCAAATAGGTTGTGTGTGTGAATGTAATGAAGACAGATAGATAGATATAAAAGGAAGAAAAAGGAACAGCCTAGGAGTAACGGGAAGTGAGGTTTCATAACTTCGCAAAGATTAAGAATATGGGCCCTCAGATTCTTATAACCGTAAGTCATGTGGGATGGAAATTACTGTCGCGTGAAACTAGGCTTTAAGGAATAGGTAAATTGGAGTAAGGGAAAAAGAGAGAGAGTGTAACCCTGGCCAGGGTCATTCGGCTTGAATACAAATTAATAAGGATAAGGAAGAAAATATAAGGTTAAGGAAAAAGGAAATATAAGGATTAGGACGCCGCAGATCTGGACAAAAAGCCCTTGAAAGGCGATCTTAGATGGGCCGCAAATCCTGGAAAGGAACTAGGTGAATTTTCGGGTCCGTTCAAAGGAACTGGGAGCTTGTAGAAGAAAAATTTAATTGTAAGTTACCTCTCGATACATGTGTTGACGAACTATGTCCGAAGTGGCCTCTCATTAAATATCTGCAAACTCGAGGTAGCATAAATTTAGGAAGGAAAATAATAAAGGAAAAAGGTGCGGCGGAAGCATGCTTTATAAACAGTGTGAAGA
>NC_060160.1:782492-786447 GCF_021292245.1 Micropterus dolomieu | reverse complement strand
AACCAGAGTTACATGATAAGACAAAGTAAAAAAGTGCAGTCCTTGAAACCTGTAGGGGGGAGCAGCCGGTTTAGTTTAATCCTGTTTCCTCCTGTATTCTTTTGTATTCTTTGTTAGGGCAGCTAGTAGTGAAGGGTATGAGTTGCTTTTGTTTTGACTTCATAACCGGTGGCATTGATCATTGCTGGGAGTGGGAAAAGGGGGGAGACACTGCTGCACTCCAGTTTCCCCTAGGCCGCTATAACAATATGAAAATAGTGAGAAATGCGCTCAGTTACCCAGAGCCCAAAGTGACACCTTCACAATGCTTGTTTTGTCTGACCAACAATACAAAGCTCAGAATTATTACAAATAAATTAAAATATTTTAAAGGAAAAGCAGCAAATCTTGAACCATGAAATGCTTTTACTTGAAAAATGTCATCCAAGTTGTAGATTTTAATGGCAATCTAATAATCATGTTGATTAACTGGCCTTAAATTTTTTAAACTTTAACGAGAGTAAAACCGAGGTCATGGTTTTTAGACCCAGTGGCACCTCTGATGTCTCACAAATAGACCTGGGCACTCTGCAACCTTATGTTAAGTCTGTTGTAACAAACCTTGGAGTAAAAATGGATTGTGATTTTGATCCCTTGATCCCTCACAGACTTTGAGAGGGTCATACATGCATTCATCACAACACGCCATGACTATTGTAAAAGTGTTAGCCAGGCCTCCCTCTCTCGACTACAGTCTCTTCTTGTTTTCCTGAAAACACGGCTCAAGATCAGGGGGGATCGAGCTTTCTCAGTCGCAGCCCCGAGACTGTGGAATGAATTGCCTCTCCGTGTCAGACTGGCCCCAAGCCTTCCGGTTTTTAAATCACGACTTAAAACACATTTTTATTCCGTGGCTTTAAATCTGGCACGAGAACTGTATGTTGTATTTGTCTGGTGTTGTATTTTGTCTATTTATTGTTTCATGTCATCATTATCTCATAATCTGTAAATGACTAACCCTAACTATTAACTAGTACAATTATTACTTCTGCTACTAGACAGTCAGACAGACCTACAGCACATCTATACATACAATGATCAGTGAGCTGTTTTCTTTAGAGGTAATGTGGCTTTTACTGAAGTCAGACTGAATATGACTTCTATGACTTATTGCCTTCAGAACAGGTGGTGTGTGCACCGCATTACAGCTGCACCGTGGTTTTGTTCAGTCCTCTGCCCGGCATCAACTCACACTGCAAGCTCTTTAGAAGCGTTTCAGCAGCGAAGCATTTAGCCTGCCCCACGTTGTTCATGTCCCACATGGAGCATTTCAGAATAAGATCGTTTTGCCTGCCTGATTTTGCCGACATGTTCAGATTTTGTTGATTTGGTCAGCTGTCTTTGATTTTTGTGCTTCCACCATGGTTAAGTAGGCTACATATGTTTTAAATGTAGTTATTGTTGATATTATTGGTCATTCCAGCCAAGCAATCTATCCACCATAACATCAAACTACAAACTGACTCCTCAACCATCACTCCAACCAGGGTGGTGAGAAACTTGGGTGTCATGATTGATGACCAGCTGTCCTTTTCAGACCATGTTGCTGCTGTCTCTCGGTCGTGCCGCTTTGCTCTCTACAACATAAGGAAAATCAGGCCCTACCTCACTCAGCACACCACCCAGCTTCTGGTACAGGCCATGGTTATCTCTCGCCCTCCTGGGAGGTCTTCTAGCTGTGCGGTAAAACCCTTACAAATGGTTCAGAACGCAGCAGCGCGTCTGGTTTTTGATCAGCCCAAAAGGACTCATGTCCCTCCGTTACTCAGTGACCTCCCCCTGGCTCCCCGTGCCCTCCCGAATCAAATTCAAGTCCCTAATGCTGCATACAGAGCCTCTACTGGGTCTGCACTATCTACCTAAACTCCATAATACAAGTTTACGTTCCTTCTCTGCCACTACGCTCCACACAAAGCAATCTCAGTCCCTGTTCTCATCTGTGACACCACGATGGTGGAACGAGCCGCCACACGCCATCAGAACAGGGGCGTCCCTCTCTAACTTCAAAAACACCTCTAACATGCACTTCCTGTGCCCTTCTTCTTCTATCCCCTTACAATTCTCTTGTATTGATTGCACTTTTTTTGTTAACTCTTACTTCCTTCCCTAGGTATTTACCCATTGGTGCCATACGTGCTATTAGCTCTAACTAGTATTTATTGCTCCACTTACAAGTATGTATTGTCAGTTGTAGATCTTATTGATGCTTGTATGCTGCTCCTCAAATGTAAGTCGCTTTGGATAAAAGCGTCTGCTAAATGAGTAAATGTAAACTATATAAGATCGGGAGTCTGCACAGAATGTTTTATTTTGAAACTCGACCAGATTCTCTGTGTCGTTTCTGTGGCAGATTTCCTTCCCGGTTCATCTGCTCTGTGCTGCCTGACGCAGCTTCTGTCACAAATAGACTTGCTGCCTATTCTCTGTGGAGCGGAGAGCCGCTTCTGGGCCGCGCTGCAACGCTTCAGGTGTCAGCACAAGCACTGATTAGAACTGCCGTGAATAGCGGCGGCAGTTCGGGGTAAGGGAGACAATACAAGCAATTTATTAAACACCTGTTGAGCCTAACAGAGTACTATGGTATGCAGAAATGCTCCTTTTCGCTGTAGCTGGTCACATGTCAGAGCTTGCCAGACTCATAATAACGTATCTGTGAACGTGTGGTTTCTCTGGAAACCCCTCCCCAGCCCTGCTGGGATGGAAGATGTCCCAACCAGTGTTGACACTAAACTATGCCCTTGATAGCTGGGTGTGCTCCTGTTTCTCTGACGTGGACTGTGGTTTCTCTGGAACTGACTTTGTTTGTGCCTTTAGACCAGTCCAAACTGCATCCTTTGATAAAATCACACCTTCAAACTGACTGATATAGATAGAGTTAAACTGGAAAGGTTGGCGTATGTAAGGTATAGGTGTTACTGAAGTGGAGATTTCTGACTCAGGGTTTGAGAAAATTACCTTTGAAGGGAAGTGGAAACCCCTATTTCAGTTTCGCTGCTAACATGCAATCATCAGCACAGAACAGTGAACAGTGCCACTTAATGATTTACTAAATGAGTTATTAAAAATTATGCATTAAATAAATGCAGGTGACAGTCATGACGGAGAGTTTCAGCGTTACCTGAAGCCTCTAACTCAGAGAGGACATCATCTCACACTGAGAATGTTTGGGGCTCTGGACATTGTTTCTGGTAAAAACCCTTCGGCTTGATTTTGGGGAGAGAGATTTCTCTCCAAGTGTGGCATCTTTTTGGAGTGATTGACAATCACAAGGACTTGTTGTTGCTGCTTGGCTGACCAGAAACCACTTCACACAAGTTCCAGTGGGGCACTGTTCTTGGTAAAATGAACATGAATTTAAGGGTGACTCTTTTCTTCTTCTATTAAATGAAATGTGCTGGAGCTTCAAAGCCGATACAGAAGAGAAACTGAATAGTCTGGAATTTAGGAATTAATGGACAGGCGGACAAACATTTTCCATATTGGGCCCCTCATTGACACCCACTTCGACACCACCACCACCACCCACCCTTAGCTCTAATACTGCCATGAATAATTTCAAAGAAGCTCTTGGCCATTATGCAGGTTTCTACTTGTGGGTCTTATTAAACTTAATCAATATAAATGGAGACACAATTCAGCTGGCAGGTGACAATTCATAATATACTACAATATATTGCAGTGATGCTCTCAGACATTCTGTGTTGCTTTCAGATATGTAATATCATCCCTTCTGAGTCAGCACACATGCAGGCACGGTTTAGTCTTCCCTCTTGTTTGTGTCTGTCTGTAGAATTAACCTCTTTCAATGTGCATGTGGGCACTTTTCACCTCAATGATAAATTTATTCTTTTTATTCAGTTAGAAACTCCTGGACTTTAATAGCTCCTGTGTTCTCTGGCATGTCTGGGAAAAAGTT
>NC_060160.1:781718-782442 GCF_021292245.1 Micropterus dolomieu | reverse complement strand
TCACAAGGACTTGTTGTTGCTGCTTGGCTGACCAGAAACCACTTCACACAAGTTCCAGTGGGGCACTGTTCTTGGTAAAATGAACATGAATTTAAGGGCGACTCTTTTCTTCTTCTATTAAATGAAATGTGCTGGAGCTTCAAAGCCGATACAGAAGAGAAACTGAATAGTCTGGAATTTAGGAATTAATGGACAGGCGGACAAACATTTTCCATATTGGGCCCCTCATTGACACCCACTTCGACACCACCACCACCACCCACCCTTAGCTCTAATACTGCCATGAATAATTTCAAAGAAGCTCTTGGCCATTATGCAGGTTTCTACTTGTGGGTCTTATTAAACTTAATCAATATAATAATAATAATAATAATAATAATCCTTATTTGTAGAGCACTTTTCAAAAACAAGTTACAAAGTGCTTTAACAAGTGTAAAGACAATAATACAAAAACAATATAAGATAAAAGCATGAAAACATTGAAAAGACTAAAATACACATTAAGATAAATATAAAAACAAGTAAAATAAAAATAAAGGTGCTAAAATAAAATAAAAGGGATAAAATAAAGTCAAATAAAATCAGGAAAAGCTCTCCTATAAAAGTATGTTTTAAGAAGGGACTTAAAAGAGTTCACTGACTCAGCCGACCTGATTTCTTCGGGCAGGCTGTTCCAGAGCCTCGGGGCCCTGACAGCAAACGCTCTGTCCCCTTTAGTTTTCAG
>NC_060160.1:761002-781618 GCF_021292245.1 Micropterus dolomieu | reverse complement strand
AATGAAGGAATCTGACAAAACGTTAAGTGTCACGTTTAATCTTCAGAAATAATAAAGTAAATGAATCAGAACAAGGAAACAGTGAGTGTAGATGCAAAGCAACAAACATTCTTGCTTATCAGAGATGGACTCCTTGACTGTGAATGATAAATTTTGTCTTTACCAGCTAGGATTTTACACTCTTACTGATACTCCCTCAGTTCTTTTGCATAACTAAATAAAAGTAACTTTAAAAATACATCATTTCAAAAAGAATAAATTCAGAACAGGATTAGAATTTAATATTTTATTATAACTAAATGTTTCCAGGGCAGAACAAAAAAAAAAACATTGACAACAGCAAACTCATTATATAAACTAAATATCTCACTGTAAACATATCTAAAATTTCAAAATAAATTATATCAAGTGAAGTTTAGAAAGATTGAAGAAGTCTGTAATAATCCTTCCTCCTACTCTTTTCGGCTGCTGCTGGTAAAAAGGAGGGGTGGACTTGCTAAATTCATGGAAAACAAAGCTAAACAGCTAGACTACATACAGACATCTTTAGTTTTAGCTTGTTTGTTAACAATTCGCTTTTAACTAAGACTGCTTGTGTAAAACCAAAACACATTTGCAGTAGCTGAGATACAGCGGATTAAATACTGCTTTCTACATGTTTACCCTTGTTGAACAGGTGTATTATAAGGGCCCGAGCACGAAGTGCAAGTGAATTGTTTTAGCTGGGATTATTATTCTTATTAGGGCCCAAACAGCGACCGCTATGAGGACCCTATTGTGTGCACACACATCCCAACTGGTGAAAATAGTGATCTGATGTGGGTCCCATGCATGGGTGCACAAAAATGGCTCGAGAGCGCCCCCTAACAAATTTCAAAACCAAAGCCCCTCCTTTCTCTTAGGCCTACATTCACCAAACTTGGTAGGCATATGTATCGTGTCCAAACTTAAAAATAAGCCTCTTGGAGCCATAACCTACGGACCGTGAGTTCAACAGGAAGTCACGGTCCGTACTTTAACGAACTGCTCCTAGGGATATGACGAGATCAACTTCACATGTGGGCTGTGCATTCCCAACACGCTTGCGATGTTATATTGCAAAGCTTTTTTTGATTGATCAAACGGTGTGTCAATGGCATGGCGTGGCGTTCAATTTTGATGATTCACCATGAAAAAGGAAGAAGTGAGTAAATGGGCTCGATATGGTCAGATCTGCTAAAGAAAAGTCTCTTGGAGCCATATGCTAAACCCAACAGGAAGTCAGCCATATTCATTTGAATGTCTGACCGTCCTCCATTTATAGGTCTCATATTTTAACAAACTCCTCCGAGAGTTTTAAACCGATCGACTTCAAATGTGGGCAGTGCGACCTTAAGGGCCTTGTGATGTTAAATTGCGAAGCTTTTTTTGATTCATCAGACGGTGTTTTCGTGGCGTGGCATTCAAGTTTGATGATTTGTGAAAAAGGAAGTAGCGTGTAAATGGAATAGACATGGTCAGATCTGTTCCAAAATCACGTCAATCCCTAAGAGACTTACATATCAATATCCAGTCATAGCTATAGCACCAACTACTGCCATCAAGAAAGGACATGTTTCAAACTTTATCTGTTTTGGTCCCTTCATTTTGTTACACCTTATAGCACCTTAGGGATGGTTGACCACATCCATCTCATGATTCTGCAGGGAAGCCATAATACTTTAAGGATGTTACATTGTGAAACTTCTGAGTTCTTGTCAAAAGCTGTCGCCCTGGTGAGTAATTACTTGCCATGAAAGAGGAAAGTCAGCCACAGTGAATTAAAGTAATAACTGACACATCAACCACACTGTCAGATATTTTCCACACATCACCCGTTTTCTGAGGAGATTAAACTAGCCTGCCATTAATTATCAACATAACCAGCAGCAGCAATGATAGAGCAATCTTTTTTAATAGCAGGAGAATCCAGACCACAGGCGCGTCTCACTCTCTCCTGCAGTGCCGCCGCACCAGGGTACACGTGTCAAATAAGCCATCCAGACTTTGGTTAAACGAGAATATCAAAGTTTCATCAGTCACAGGGCAGCCACAGTCCCTCAGACCTGTAGACCGTCAGCCTCTCGCTTGCTTTTAACCTGATGGTATGATCTCTGTCATCATACACGGCTGGTTGCACGCACATCAACACAGCGTTCAGTCAGTGCGTGGCCGAGCAGGGTGGAGAAAAAATGCACAGGAGAACAAGAGAAAGAGAAAAGGCAGAGCTGAGACGGAGAAATGGCAGGAGGAAAGTGTCTGCAAATGCGCGAAAATTACAGATATCTTCATGATTAAGGGACAAGGTGTTACTACTAGCAGGGCTGCCCTCATATCACAACTATCTTTCCAGAGTTAATTCTATTTTTTAACAAAAGTAGTCGTGCCCTGTAGAAAAACAGGAGATGCGTGTGTATGGGAATAATCTGGTAAACACTTCTATACTTGTTTCAGATGGACGTATCTCCAGTTACTCAGATCTACCAGAGCTTCATGATGATGATAAACATAAATCCAGTCAGACCTCTGAGGAAATGGAAATGGAAATTATTATTATACTGATCTACAATTAGCCTATAGTAGGCCTTGACAATATTCCCACTCCAGCTAAAGCTATAGCAAGAGGAGTTCAAAAATTAACATAACAGTTTTGTACACAGTAAAATACATGCAGCTTGCATGCTTGTCACACTGCACCTGTTACCAGAGAGCGTGTGACAGAGACGGGGTTCATTGTTGTATCTCTCTCCCTTTCTCTTCTTTCAACTTTATGTAGAAAACCAACCCAGCAAGACATGTTATGCAAAAATTAATATATAAAAGGTTCTGTAAATAAACTGTGTCACAACTGTTTGAGGTTCTTATCCCGGGACCAGGAGCTGTCTCCCGAGTGTGCCATGTTTTGAGTTTATTTAAGACATTTAAGGCAGAGCGGGTTGCCTGTTAATCGGAAGGTCGGCGGTTTAATCCCGGCTCCTCCAGGCTGCATGTCGAAGTGTCCTCGAGCAAGATACTGAACCCCGAATTGCCCCTTGCGGCTGTTCCGCCAGTGTGAATGTGTGTGAATGTTAGTTTCTGTTTGAGCACTTAGGCTCAGTGTGTGAATGTGAGTGAATGGTGAATGCAGATGTAGTGTAAAAGCGCTTTGAGTGGTTGAAAAGACTAGAAAGGCGCTATGCAAATACAGAGCATTTACATTTACCTTAATAACAGAAATGCGTGTACCTATTCACTCTTTTTTGAATGTTATTCTTACACTGTTATTTCAGTGTTTCTTATTTTCCATATTTATATTGAATTAGCCTATTGGTTAATTTAATTTGATTATTTATGTCTGCCTTTCCAGATGACTGCAAATAACTTCTGTTACCAAAAATGACATTCAGTTCATGTGCATTCAAAGTGTGAGGCCTGGGGCAGACAAACAGTGAGGCATAATGCTAATTCTTAATAATAATAGTAATATATTTGATATAAAAAAATATAAAAATAAAATGTATTACTATTTTACAAATGTGTGTAAATAGAAAGTTATTAGTCATTTGGTAATATCTTACTAAATAAAGAGTAAAGACAAAAAGGACATACCCATATCATAGTGTAAATGTCAGTCAGTCAGAAATTCTGATTAAGTACTTAATTTATTTATCGATATTTGCATTTATGTAGGCTAACTTTTATCCTTTTGTAAAGGTCCACAGTAATAGAAAAAGTACTATTAAAGGAAACATAAGAAATATAATATACAACTTCCTAATCATCACTAAAGTCAGTATGTTCTGAAAAACCAGAAGAAAAATTTAGATGTTCACCTCTTTAAGAGACCTGTGTTGCAGCACCATAACCATAAATCAGATAATTGACTTACTAGCTGAACCTGAGAAGGTGTTGAAATGTGTTTTGATGTGATATACATCAGTGGGGTGGAATTTGATAAGGCACCGTCAAGACACTTTGTCCTTAATAATGGCGTGTAACATAGCACACAGTTTGGGGAATTTTGGTTTGTGTATTATTGGTATTTATCTAATTATGTATGTCTTGGAGTAAGCTTTTGGAGATTCATCTATTTTGCTGATAATATCAAAATTCCTATAGCTAAACACAAAAATCTTTTTTTAAATTTTGTATATCTTTTCAATTCATATTTGTTATATTTATATAGGGTTTTGGTTATTATTACACACCAAGTCAGCAAAGCAAATTCCTTGTAAGGGTACTACTTGATTGTGATTGTGAGTATTAATCTTTGCTGCTTTGCTTACTTCAACCGGGCAAGAGTGCTCAGCCAATATCAACCATTGTTAAGCACTTTCATTATAGTCGATACAGTGAGAAACCTTTATTAACATTACACAATTGTGTCTCTATCCTCCTTTCTCTTTCTCTCACGCAAGCCTCCTTCATATCAACAGCATGGCCCTTCTCGACTACCCTGTTCCAGAGTTGGATGTTACCTTGCAAGAAGTGAGCCGTGTCCTGCAGCTCACTTTAAGTCCTGACCTTTACCCTGAGTTTAAAAGTATGATGGAACAGGAGAGGAAGCTCCTTGAAGAGGCCCATCAAAAATTAGCAACCAGCGCTGCAGGCAAAGAGAACTGGGTGACGGAGCAGTTCAAGAGAGCCCTGCTGTCCTGTGCTGACCCCGTGCCCACCTCCACAGCTCTCCCTGTTGTTCTTCTTCCTTCCCAAGCAAAGCAATGTACCCAGCTGCAAAGGGCAGCCGCTCTGCTCTGGGCAGCAGCAAAGCTGTACAGTGAGCCCTTGTTACTGGAGGGGAATGTGCCAATGGAGCGCACACAGCAGAGTGAAGTATTTGCTGCCATCCGGATTCCTGGCAGGATTCACGATGAGATTAAGGTGAGATTGACAAAACACAATTGGAAAGACGATTTTGGATTTGAAGTTTTCAGGCAGCACATTAACATACTGGTGAATCTTAAATTCCCATCATACACGTAAGGAGTGGGTTCAAACTTTAGAAATTAAAAGGCGGGGGAAGGGGTTTATGAAGATGTTCAACCATTTGACAAGCACTTCTTTCTATGCTGACTACCATTGTTTTAACTTCTTACCTTGCTGCATTGAAGTACAGGTTAACTCCAGGACGCCATAACATCACTGCTGGGTGTGGTCAGAAGTGCTTGAAACTGTTGACCAAAAGCTCAGCAAAACACAGCTATTTCTGATCTGTAGCTTTGTCATTTCATTTCCAGGTCTACCCAGATAGCCTCCATGCCATCGTCACCTGTGTTGGAGGAGTGTTCCCTGTTGACATACTGTGGCATCCTAGCACTGGGGGGCCGGTTTCAGCTCGATCATTCAATGACATCTACAAACAGCTGACACAGGTGATGGATCAACCCAGTGCAGGAAGACAGGATGATCCCTCTGCCATTTGCAGCCTCTCAGCTATGGAGCGCAAAGCCTGGGCTGCCACCAGGGAAGAGATTCTGGAGCAAGGAGGAGATGCAGCAGCATCACTAAGGCTGATGGAGAGTGCTGTTCTCACACTCTGCCTGGAGGAGTGCAACGCACCCTCTGAGCTGGCTGATATCCTCAATGCAGTGAGGCTGGGAGGAGGAGGAGACAGTCCGTGCCTGAGATACTATGACAAGGTATTGGATAGAAATTGGATAATTTTCTGTTCACATACCACATCAGCCAAATCACATAAATGGGTGCTCTTATCAAAACAATACCACTAATATTGGAAAGTAACAAATTAAATTAATACCTATATAGAAAATACACTTTCAGATCAATGTATTAGCATTAAGACTTAAAAGTGGTTATAATTTCCCTATGCTATACTATAATTTATCACTTTAAAGTAGCTTCCTAGGAGGTGGCTCAAAACTATTTTTAAAAACACCATCAAAGGTCACCAACAAATTATTATTGTTATTATTATTTTGAACAGGTGATGAACCTGGTGGTATTCAAGGACGGCACAGCTGGGATTGTATTTGAACACAGTGCTGTGGATGGGATGGTGGCTGGGCTTGTGACTGAGCATGTGTATCATCTGTCAGAAACTGTTGATTTAAACCTAGTCCACACTGACACAGAAAACACAAATGAGTCAGTGAACAATGTTAATGTCAATTCTGTTTGCCCAGTGTCCCTAACATTCCCCTTGCAAGGAGTAAATACCCCCAAGTTAAGCACTTCCTTGCAAGCAACTCATTTGGTTCTCACTTTTGATGTGCCCTCCTACCCTGATGTCTTTTCTACTCTCAGAGGGCAAAGAGGCCTGTATGACGCTTGGATCAACTTCTCTTTGCAGCTTTCCCTGTGGCAGACTCTTGGGGAATCTGCTGTCAATCACATGCTTGTCACACCTACCCATGTCCGTCACTACAAACACGGCCGATGTGATCCTACATACTCACTCACCATGCATTCTCGTAAGTTAGTACGTGCCTTGGAAGCCTGTGTTGGCCCAGATAACACAATCCAATACACTACTGACCTCCTACACTTGTTCCATGTTGCATTTTTGGAGCATAAGAGCCTCATCAAAAACACCAAAAGGGGTCAAGGAGTTGGTCCCCACCTAGCCGCCCTGCGTCGAGCATTGCCATCTGATAACCCACTGAAGAAGTTCCTGGACCCATTTGGGTGTCCATCTGTGTACCTCACAGGTACAGATCTGATGGAAGGTGTGGAGTGTGCAGTAGGGAATGTTTATGCCCAAGATCAGCTGGTTGTAACCTACCTCGGAAAAAGAGACAAGGTTTGCATTGTGCTTAATGGGAAAGGAAGTTTTGCTCTGGCATTGGAGAAGCTTCAAGAAAGCCTGAAGAAAAATGTGAAGTTAGTGATGCATCTAGCTGTTAGATATGCCATTGCATACCAGATGGGAGCCCTGGATTGTCTACTCCAACAGGGTCAACGAGAGGAAATGAATGGAGAGAGAGATCACCGCACAGAGAGCCCAGACTACACTCTAGTGATCCATGGTGGTGCTGGAGAGGTGATGATGCTGAACACCGAAGTGATTGAGGTTATTGAGTTTGCTCTGCAAACAGCCTTAACCCTTGGATCCCAAGTGCTTCAACAAGGTGGAAGGAGTCTGGATGCAGTTCAGAGGTCAGTAGAAGCTCTGGAGGACTGCTTCCTATTCAATTCAGGTAAAGGCTCAGTATTCAACAAAGATGGCAAAAATGAAATGGAAGCAACCATTGTAGATGGCAATGCAATGAGGTCTGGGTCTGTTGCTTGTGTGCAAAGTGTAAAGAACCCAATAAAAGCTGCCAGATGTGTCATGGAGAAAAGCTCACATTCACTCATTGTGGGAGATGGGGCTGAGGAATTTCTACAAGGGTTGGAGGAGAAAGAGAAACCTGTTGGGCCTGAGTATTTCTACACTGATATACGTCACAGAGAGTTAGCTGCAAATCTCAGTGGTGGAAATGCCTCAAAAAACAATCATCCTCAGACAGTTGGAGCTGTGGCCTTGGATCGTTGGCATAGGTTAGCTACTGCATCCTCCACAGGTGGTTTAGTAGGAAAGCTGAAAGGGCGAGTTGGGGATACGGCAGTAGTAGGGGCAGGAATATATGCTGATGACAAGGTAGCCATTACCTGCTCTGGAGACGGAGATGTATTTCTGAGGCAAACAGTTGCACAGAAAATAGCCAGTCTCTACCACCACAAAGGCTATAGCCTTAGGCAGGCATGTAGAGAAGTGATGGCTGAAAATCTGAATGGGATCTGTGCTGGAATCATTGCTGTGGACACTAAAGGTGATGCCATCATCGAAGCAAATGCTACTGTGATGTTTGTGGCCTCAATGATAAGTGGCATTTCACGAGTAGAGGTCCTGAGGCCACTGAAGAGCTTCTCTGATGTGATCTGGGAAACAGATGAGCTGGTTGCCTACCTTGATCCCAACCCCTGGATACCTGGGTCAACCATTCTGACTAAAAAAACTCGTAGTGGGGCAAGCAGCATCTTCCAGTTGGCTACACCTGATTTTGTTGCTATGCTACAAGGGGCAAAAGCTGTGTCAAGCTTGCTATGTGAGCGATTGGGAGTGCAGCGCTGTGCCTTGGTTTTCAATCCAACACCTGATCAGCCAGCACAAATCAGACTGCTACCGCTTCATGGCATAGAGCCAAAATGGCAGCCCATTCTAGCCAATGAAGAAGAATTCCACACATTCCATCCTGGCTACTGCACCTCAAAAAATGGCCCACGCTGGGATGATGAGGCACTGGCCCAGGTTCAAGCAAAGATTAGAAATGGACTGTCAACACCGAATGCACCCCTTTGCTTTAACTTTTTTGGAGACGCTTCCCATGATAATCTGTTCAGTCGTATTGTGCGTGGAGTGCAGCAACAGTGGAGAGTGTGGGAAGACAGTGGACATGTTGCCTTCCTGACACCATACCCAAACACTCCTGGACTAACTGTTGTGGTGCCACGCAAACCCCTGTCCAGTGACATCTTCAAACTAGAGGACGCTGACTACAAAGCACTGATCTTAGCCACTTATAAAGTAGCCCGACTACTGGAAGAGGGGATGAGAGCTCGAGGCGTTGCACTGATCTTTGAGGGCTTTCAGATTGACTATGCTCATGCCAAGCTGATCCCTGTGTTACCTTCACCAGGTGGCACTAATCCCGCTGAACTGCAATCAGAGTGCTTCCAAAGTTACCCTGGATATGTGTCATCACTGAATGGCCCAGAAGCTGACCCTGAGGCCCTCAAAAAGATCCACTCAAAAATTACTGAGTGCAGGCCTCCTCATTCATGGGAAGACCCTCAGTCTCACTCCACACTTGCCATCAAGAGCCAGTGGTATCGCAACCTTTTCCAGATTCAAAATACTCTTTTCCACAGCACAGTCGAATATTTCCACAGTTCCTGTCAGTACTCTTATGCCCTAACCCCTCTCACCACAGACACCATCTCCTCACCAATGGGTCTAGGATCTGACTCAGAACCAGTTTCTGTTAACCTGCTGGGCCAGGACATCTACCTGGCTGACTCAATGCAATTTGTGCTTGAATACTTCCTTCGCTTCCAGGAGAATCTGCCAGGGACGTACTACATTTCTCCCAGCTTTAGAGGGGAAGACCCTGATTCCACGCACTTGAACCAGTTTTACCACGTGGAGTGCGAACTGTTGGGTGACATGGACAAGGCCATGTCAATAGCAGAGGGATTCCTGGCTCACCTTACCAAGGCTATGCTGAAGAAACACTCTGATATGATCCTCAGCACTGCCGGGACCCTTACACATGTCACAGCCATGCTGAGTAAGCTGGATGGAAAAACCGCACTGCCAAGAGTCCCTCTAGACCAGGCCATTCCAATGATGCCCTCTGCTGACTGCCTAGAGTGGGTCCAAGATGGCCAGGCCCAGTTTGGCAGAAAGCTAACACGCAAAGGAGAGCAGGTCTTGATAAAAAAATATGGTGGTGCTGTTTGGCTGACTGAAATGGACCATCTAGGAGTTCCCTTCTACCAGGCATATGTGGAGGGCACTGGGCAGAGTAAAGCCAAAGCTGCTGACCTTCTCCTGGGGCTGGGTGAGACTTTGGGTCTTGGTGAACGTCATTCCACCCCTGAGATGGTACAAGAGGCCCTCAGGCACCATGCCGTGCCAGAGCAGTCCTACAAGTGGTATATTAACATGCGGCAAGTGAAACCACTCCTCACCAGTGGATGGGGCATGGGGACGGAGCGCTACTTGTGTTGGCTGATTCAGCATGATGACATCAGAGATATACATATCATTCCTAGGATGAAAGGAATGAAGTATATGCCCTGATCATGAGTTCTTCACAGGTTTTCAGGCCCTCAGATGTGATATGTTTTGATATGCTGAGTTTGGGAAGTTCAGATCAGAACAAACTACAGCTCACAAAATCTGTCACAAAACTGGCACAAAGCAGACATAACTCAAATCATGTTTCAAAGAAAAGATGGCATTTTATTATAGGTTGATTTCTGATCATAAGTTCAAATGTAAGCCTTTTTGTGTGATTCTTGTGGATAAAGTACTATTGCTGTTTTTGTTCAAATAATACTAATCAAAATCACAGACAAATTGACACTTTTCCAATATGTTGCTATGTTTTAATACATTTACAGAGCCTGCCATTATTACATCAGATGCATGATTATTATGTGAATTTGAATATGTTACTTTTTTTGTTTTTACTTAAATACTGATCCCTGTTAACTGATTTATAATGTAGGCTATTTGTTTGCTTTGTTGGTTGTAGTATAATGAAATCATCAATAAAATAAATCAAACCTTTGTCACTGTCATATGGAGCCAACTGTTTCTAGATAATTGTAACTTTGTAAAGCAGTTCTTAATATACAAATTAAAATGTTGACTAAAATTTGGTTTCTCATAAGCTTTTAGAATTATTCAGGGTAGTTGAAAGCATACATGTAAAAGTAAACTCACTCTAACTGTGTAATTGATGTCACGAAGATGTTGTTAGGTCTCCTATTACGGCTCTTATGTTTGCACTCCTTAATAACTTTAATATACATCAATGCATATTGAAAAGTTAGGTGCTCTGAAAAAGAGAGTATAAAAATTGGCTGTCTGTAGTCCTCTCAGGGCTGCAGTAAGCACAGCAACTCGTTTCATTCGGACCGAATGCAGTGATTGGCTGGGTGACCACATGCCACGGAGGCTGCTTCGTGAAAGGTCATATCCTGTGTCCAGCAGGTGGCACTATTATGAGAGGTCATTTAGGGTGAAAACATTGAAAAACAGACACACGCACACTGAAAACTGTCATACACACACTGACGAACACATGTAGTCTAGGCCTAGGTGCAGTATACTTACACCCACAGAATGGTTGGCATAAAACTTAAAATACTGAAATACTGGCACATTCACATTGACAATGTGCACATACACACTGAAAATAATCATACATATACTTCAATGAGCACACACGCACTGAAACCTATGGAAGATTTAATTGGACTTTAATATTTGTAACCCACAGAAGACAACCTACAAATGTGTACAATGATGCACAAATATTTCACTATCTGCAAGTGTGTATTTTTACATTTGATGTTGTGAAAAATACAGGGTGATGTGTACACACCAAACTGTTTTTACACATTTGCAGATTACTTCGTGTGCGTTTGCGGGTCATGTTACATTTGTTACTTCCTTTTTACACATTTGTGGATTTTTGTACTGCGGACATCTGTAAATAAACATATAGACAAATATCTCACAACCTAAAACATGTATTTTTACATTTGTGTTGTGTAAAATCATATCCACAAAAATACAGTGTGATTTGCAAATACACACAATTTAATCTGTACAAAGATCCTTTTTTTTTCACATACAAAGTGTTATTTACACATTTGTGAATCCATTTCTATACACAAAACAGTTTTTACACATTCGCGGATTGCTTCCTGTCAATTTGCAGGTCACGTGACATTTGTAATTTCCTTTTTACACATTTGTGGAATTTTGTCCACTCTGTCCCGCTGAGATCTGTAAACAGAGATCTGTAAATCTGAGAGTAGCTACACCAGCAGGTAGCAACAGCGACATTCTCTCCCATGAACTGACAGAATATTCACAGCACTAGCTAGAGTCATCCTCATCTGTAGAGACAACAAGGAAAAGGACTGTAGCCTTGTTTCAACCAGCAGCAGAAAAATAAAGTAGAGGATCTTCTTTTAACTCAACGCTCATGATTCAGGATCGGGTTCATCCTGTCCTCTCAAGGTAAGTCTGATGTGCAGTTTTCTAACTTTGTGTCTCCTGTGGTGAGTTAGCTGTGTAACGTTAGCCCACGTTATACGTAACAAGCTCATTAAATCATTTACCTTCACCTGGAGAGATTTTATGATTTTCACAATAATTGGTTATTCCCTCTACAACTGGAGTTAGCATGACAGTCTCTTATATAGCCTCCATTTACCGCAGTCCGGTGATCCGTTAACATTTAGGTATATAGTGATAAAATCAGTAGGCTTGATAGTTTGACAGATCAGTGCAGAATGATCATTATCTTAATGTTAGTGACAGTAAACCATGACATCACCAGTGTTGGGCAGTAACGCATTACTGTAATAAAATTACTTTTCCCAGTAACTAGTAGTTTAACCAATTACTTGTCTAAAACAGTAAGATTATTACTAGTTACTAAGGCAGAGGACTTTGTTGTTCATGTCCAATGTTCAAAGGAGAACGAGGGGGAGAGGCGTTCTTTCCACAGCTGTAAGTAGCTACTGTCATTATTGTGTCACAGTCTAAGATGCAAAGAACATCGTCGTCTGTTGGAAACTCTGTGCAACCAGCAAAAACTGTAAGGATTATTAGGGCCCGAGCACGCACCGTGCGAGGTCCTTATTGACACTGTAAGGATTTTAAGCTCAATTTTGGGGGCCTAAACATACTCGATGAAAAGTGCTATCTGTGAGTTTTCGTCAATGGGTGTGTCCGTGGCGTGGCGTCAGATCAACTCTTCGCCATGACACAGGAAGTTGTTGTAACTTCAGTGTACATGCTCACATCTGCACCAAACTGTACGTGTAGGATGAGAGTCCCGCCCTGAACACATGTACATGCCGACATTCACCCACAGTCATAGCGCCACCTGCTGGCAACAGGAAGTGACCTTTAACGAAGCAGCCCCCGCCGCACGTTTCACCTACATGTGTGAAATTTCTGTGGTACGTGTATCTTGTCCAGACGCACAAAAAAAGCCTGTTGGAGCGATGCCCTAAACCCAACAGGAAGTCGGCCGTTTTGGATTTAATGCTCATTTTTGGCGATTTACACACTTCGTACTTTAACGAACTCCTCATAGGGATTTAATCCGATCAACTTAAAATTTCTGCTGTGCCTTCTAAAGGCATTGACGATGAAAAGTTGTGATATCAGTGAGTTTTCGTCGATGGGAGTGGCGTCAAAGATCAACTCTTCACCATGACACAGGAAGTTGTTGTAACTTCAGTGTACAGTGGATAGAAAAAGTCTACACACCCCTGTTAAAATGAGACAAAGATCAAAATCTTTGAGGGGGAAAAATGAAAAATAAAAACCCTGAAATAACCTGGTTGCTGTCTCTGCACGTCTCCATTGTGTGCACCGCACGAGCTGCACTTCCGCATTTCTGAGTTCCGCCTTTTTCTTTCCGTCAACATTATGTCATCAATTAATCTCTAGATAACCAATTATTGACATTTGACATCAAAATCAGAGGGGAAAGGGATAATGTGGAGAAATTTAAATCAACAGTGGCAACAGAGCTGGGATAATGCAATAAAAGGGAGACATTTACACGAAATCCAAAGCAAAGTAGGCATATCAAGAAGTAGGAGAGCAAAGAGGAACGAGCAGCTGATAATAAGCAAGCTGAGAATTGTCAGAACAATGTCAGGAGGCTGAAACAGTAGAACATATTCTTACAACATGCAGGAAATTTACTCAGGAAAGACAAGAAATGATACAGTAAAAGGTTTATTAGAATATGGAGAGAGTGTGGAGGATAGGAAATGGATAGTTGGTTTTCTGAGGGCGACTGGATTAGATAGGCGGATTTAGTATGAATGAAAGCAAAGGGTACATAAAGCCTGAAGGTGGCAGTAATGCAACTCAATGGATGCCAGCTGCCGTAAAAACCCAAAGAAGAAGAAGAAGAAGAAGAAGGCTCTTGCTGGCAGTTTGTATTTGGCACTGACAGGACTAACAAGTTGTGCCATTTTGCTGGTGAAGGAGGAGAATCTTCTTATTTTTTGGGAGGAAGTTGACATAACTTCTCAGAGACACATTTTTGAGAAAAGGTACCAATAATTTTCTTTTAATTTTGGTTTCTGAATCCATATTTCAGGGCTCTAAAGTGCTACCATTACGTGCAAATGGGAAAA
This sequence comes from Micropterus dolomieu, assembly GCF_021292245.1. Lineage (NCBI taxonomy): Eukaryota > Metazoa > Chordata > Actinopteri > Centrarchiformes > Centrarchidae > Micropterus > Micropterus dolomieu. The sequence goes on along the minus strand of NC_060160.1, from coordinate 767,713 downwards.
ATGATTTAGGAGCACAATGTGCGAGTAACTACAACCTCCTACCTGAAACTGCTGTTTTTTCCAACTGGAATTTATTTTATACAAGTGGTGAGCTGTATAGTATACTATTACATAAAATGACAGTATAGTAAAATTAAATAAGTTATATATTAGCATGCTAACTGTATACTATTAGATTAAAAAGTTTTTATCTAATGTCATAATATTATACTAATACACTCCATGTTGTGAATGAGCCTCTGCAGTGGATGCCAGTATGTGCTCCTTCTAACCTCCTCCTGAGAGCAACACGTTCCCCTTGTTCTGTTCTATTAAAGTTCTTGTAATACTGTTCAGTAGTCCTGTTTCCATCAGGGGTGATGTGGGTTGTGAGGCTGCTGCTGGTGTTTCGTGAATCCCTCCCTGGTTAAAAAACTACACAAGCACCAATCACAGTAATGTTTTTTTCTGATGACTGATCAGTGTTTTAAAAGCTGTTTTCAATTCTAAAAACATCTGTTTCAATTTTTAAAATAGCTTTAACAAAATGTTAAGGCCAGTGCTGAGTTGCACATACAAGGGTCTTCACTTCCTGTCCTCCAATGGTTTCATACCATAGTTGAACACAAAGAGAAGGAGCACACACATAGTATAAATGTGTGTAATGAATAGTTTGTTAAACTTAGTGTGAACTAAACTTACTTGAGCACATTTCGCTGCTCCTAAATTTCTTTGAGTGCTCCTAAATCTTTTTAAAAGGTTAGCGTAGAGTGCTGTATCTTCAGTTGAAGCTGACAAGAGCAGCTCATCTATCAAATGGGTCATTTCATGAAATAGGTGCCTTTTCAACTTTGAAAAGTGTTAAATTAAAATACTTTAATCACCACTTTTTTAAGAAGCCAAGGATCAAAGACGTTTTAAATGACAAGAAGTTGTGTTGTATCATCTCAAGCTGTGTAATTTTATATTTTATCAATTTTATATTTTGTGTTTTTCTCCTAAATGTTTTGAGAGTTTTGTCAAACTTACAGACATGAGTGTTACAAACTTGTAATTAGAAGTATAGTATACAGTAACAGAATGCTCATGGATGAGCAGTACATAAATCCCTCTTTTCCCTGAGATTATTTATTATTATTATTTTTTCAATCATATATTTTTCTTCATAATGACCAAGACACAAATTTTTGATGGCAACCTTATGTCTTTGAGGAAAAAAATATGTTTTTAGAAGAGATATCTTGAAAGATTTGCCCGGTCCAAAATATAATATGGTTTTGATTATAAAGGAATATCACATTAATGAAAGCAACAGGATTGACGTTACAGTTACAGGCTTGCCCACAGTAACAGGACTGAGGGGACACACCTTATACTTACCATTATTGTCTGTGAAGTTTTACCTCCTGTGTTACATAATATTGTTTAGCTTTTGATTGGTATTGTATTAATGAACATTTCTAAAAGGTATAATGGGTTTTTTGTATTGCTATTCCATGCATGTATTATAGACTTATTGAGACTGATTATTTTCATGTCTTACTCAATTAGTTTCTTTCAATTAGTCTTTTTATAACTTAAGTGATATTTTTAGGATTTAAAATAAATGTATTTAACATAATAATCATATAAAAGATTTATTTTTTCAGGATACTGCCTCTCTTCTTCCACTGCACTTAATGGCATGCTACCTACATCTGTCAAAAACGTATTATAGTGTAAATATAGCCCCTCCTGTAAGTTTCGTCTGTCATGTCCTGTTAGTCTGTGTGTGTGTTGGGCATGTTGCTCTGGCTTATTGCCAATTGCTGCGTGTCCCAACTGTGGCTCATCAGTAATCAACACCTGAAAACAAGACTACGGCTGTCTCGGCCCCCGAGGCGTGTGGTGCAAGGCTGCAACTCTTTGTAAAGAGGGCCCGAGCACGAAAGTGCCAGGGCCAACGACTCCTGGCAATGAAAGTGTTGTTTTTGTAAAGATTTTATTTTTTAATTTTCAGCAGTCGCCTCAGCTGCCACAAGTAGTAATTACACCGTGTTTAATTCTGTTTATGTGAGCAGTCCTGTTAACGACCGGGACTGAGAGGATAAGAAACATGTCTTCAAGTGAGGTGAAAAGACCACTTTCCTTCCTTCCATTCCCATTTGGTGCACGTGGCTGACATGATTAACATTACCTTGACTGAAAGCATCTAGTCCCACAGCAGTGTTACTCAGCAAAAGCCCATAGACTAAAGATAAAACAACCCTAACTTTAGTTAGGTGGCACAAGATATATACAAGATATAGGCCTAGCGTCTGCTTTCTGATGAGCACTTCTTCAGCCTTCAGGAGCAGAGACAAGATTTTAACATTATCATATCTTCAATGTCGAATCATAAGACTTTTGAGCATTAAAACACTTGATTTCCTGCATTCTAATGAATTTATTACATTTTTTCTGCATTCATTTATGGTGGAAATGTTTTTATTTAGGCTACATAACTTTACCTGACAGGCCTTCATCTAGTTTTGCGGGGACGCTCTGCCGTCTGAATTCCCTCCTGTTGATGTCCTGATAAATATTTATCTTCTGGAAACTCACAAACAGCGAATCTCTTCCAATGATTTGTGCTGTGCGTTCAGACAAATCAACTTCTGCAGTGATCTGCATGCGTGTGCGTGAGGCGAGCGACAGCGACACTTCACCTTACTGACAGGGACACTTTATGCTGCTAACTTGTTTTAACAAGCTAGATAAAAGGTAATACCTGGCAGTGGGAAACAGCTTTGCTTTAATATTTAATTTGATTACATTAAAGTTTAAGTTGAAATTTACAATAAATATTTTACTGCTACTGTGTAAAGGGAACACCGCTGGGAAAATGCACCTTATTTCTTTAAAGTGTTTGCAAACCACATGTTATTGCACTTTTGTGTATATAGCAGTACATTTAAATTACACTACTTTAGAATTCATTATTCATTGTTGCGCATAACAATGCAAGAGAATCATCCGATTAATCACCATTAAACATTTTAATTGTTGCCCAGCACTAGTTATTTTCATTTGTTTGTTTCTCTTGTGTGTTTAAAGATCTTCCTGCCACAGTGTTTCTTTTAAAAGAGTTCAGGGTTATCCAGTGGATCTCTACTTCCTGTTGGACCTGTCTTAAGTTCATGACAGATGACTTGGAAAATGCTAAACAACTGGGGCAAGATCTTTTTGCAGCTCTGAGTAAAATCACTGAACATGCTCAAATAGGGAATATTTATAATTTGGTAACATAATAGAATACAGCCACAATTTAGTGCAAACACTAAGTTGCAGAATGAAAAGAATGAAAAAGAACAGAATGTACCGAATATGTTTGTTTCCTCAAAAAAATCGGTGGCTCTGGAGGCTTTTAGTTAAAGCTTGTCTCAATTCTTTGAAATGCTGGCAGATAATACCTCTATGGACAGAGACGCTGGTCAAAGAGTTAAATGTAAAATATTTAATTGCTAAGTGGGCGTGGAAAAGACAGCATGACGTAGGCATGTGTGTGTGTGTTTTTGTCCATAAATGTATATGATGCTGCTGCTACTAATGAAGGGAGCACTGCAGACTGGCAGGGTGATCATCAACTATGGTAAGTCAACTAGACTAAGCTAAGGAAAGAAACTCAGCAAAAACAGCAGCACAAAATGCATACTCTTTACCCCGTCCTTTTCTTATTTCTGGGCTTTCTCTGTTGGCCAGGTATCCGGAAGCTTCAGCAAAAACCCAGGGTCCTATTGTTATTATTGTTATTATAATAATTAACATTACGATTATTATCATTAACACTACTATAAATGTAATACATACCATTTTTCATTTAGTCTATAGCAACATCACCTTTACTGTCTGTACCTCTGTGAGTGTATATTGTGTAGGCTGCCTCCCCCCCCTCTCTCTCTCTCTCTCACCCCAACCGGTCGAGGCAGATGGCCGCCCACCCTGAGTCATGGTTCTGCTCGAGGTTTCTGCCTCTTAAAGGAAGTTTTTCCTTGCCTCTGTCTCCTAGTGCTGCTCTTGGTGGGAACTGTTGGGCTTCTGTAAATATCATCACAGAGTACGGTCTAGATCTGCTATGCGATGCGATGTTATGCCAGCGTAACTCTAGATCCAACTGAAGACAGACCTCCTCTATGCACAAGACATGCCGCCATGACGTCACTCAGGCAAATTAGGCTGGAGAAGATTTTAACAGCACCCAACATAACATTTACACATGAAGGCATCAACATGGCAGACAACAGTGTGGGAGAACCACACAGATGTGAGGAAAGAGTGCAGAAGTACCTGCAAAGTCAGACGATGCAACGGTGTTGAAATTTCTCATTAATCAGTACATTCCAATGCATGGATTTCCAAAAAGAGTAAGGTCAGACAATGGCACACATTTTAAAAACAAAGACCTGCGGCTGTAGAGAAAGCATTAGGCCTGAAACATGCATTTGGTGCCGTGTATCATCCTCAGTCCCAAGGGAAAGTGGAAAGGATGAATCAAAACATCAAAGCAAAATAGAAGCTCTACCAATCGTCCTAATGTCAATCCGCAGCTCAGTTAACTCAATGACAGGGTTTACTCCTTATGAGTTAACGACAGGACAACAGTTCCCAGGACCGGGAGCTGGACTGCTCAGTGAGGAAGCAGATGAAAGTCCAGTAAGATATAAACTTTATTATGATCAACTAACAGCATTGGTGTCAGCTTTCTCCAAACAGCTTGCAGCAGCAAAGGGGGTGTCGGACGAAGGGACATCGCCATCCACAGAGTGGGTTTTACTGAAGGTGATCATGCGGAAGTGGTCTGAGCCAGGGTGGACAGGACCCTACAAGGTGACAGAGAGGACTTTGCATGCAGTGAAGCTGCACGGGAAAGGAGAAATCTGGTACCATTGGAGCCAGTGTGCAGCAACATATCCTCCCACTGGGACCCTCGAACAGAGACTCAGTGAACTCAGAGACACATTGAACTTACTTTAATCTGTTTCCTTTGATTCATTTTTTGATTTATTACCTTTAACTTATAGCAGAAGAGGTTCTGGTGAGCAGATGTGCAGGGTATAAGTACTCTCCTGGGAAAGGTTTTGCCAGGATATATATGAGAAGACAGTCCCAGAATTCTTGAAGGATTTAGCTTGCTTTTACTTATACCTGTGATTCATTTATTTTGTGTGCTGTTATTTTTATTATAATCTTGTGTGATATTGATTTTCAGAACGATGTACATCCCAGACAAAGGACTCTTCCAAAGGGGATGGTTTTTGTTTATCGTTTTATTAATTGTATGTATGATTGTGGTACCAATATTCTGGTGGGAGGACGGTCTGAGAGGCAGGGGTATCAAACAACCAGCAGACCATGTGAGTATAACTAGTGCGTGTGTGGGTTTTGTGTGGTTGTTGTTGTATTCCCTGCATCAGGTTCCTCTGCGAGCGTGCAATAGTCGCAGCGGTGGAGAAATAAAATGCTCCACCTCCCTCTCAAATGGTCCAGGCGGAGGTGATGGCATGGCTGGGAGAGGGAAACGAAGAAGAGGATTCCCCAGTGTAATTATGGGCTGATAGTAGTTGATTGGTCTCATTTTCATGAGACCAAAAGGGGGAATTGAGAGATTATGATAGTATGATTTTTGTATTACTCAGGGTAACCAAAGTTATTGTTTTTTCTTATATTGATCTGTGATGTAGTTTATAGGTAGAAGTTTATATGTTGGTTTATCATTTATTAAACTAGACCTGATGTGTGTGTTTTTTGGAGAGGTGCAGAAAAAGGGGGTCTCTTCTGGATCAGATAAGGAGACTTGGACAATGGGTGAGGGGTAGTTTGGAATGTGGTAACAAAACATCTCTTCTCCAAGATATCTCATTTCAGGAACTACGCTCATAATCTGCCCATCAACAGCATGGTGATTCGTGGAGTCAGATGACAAACATTGCGGTCAGAGGACTTGGGCCAATCATGGACTGACCTACACTTTTGTTTTATTGTTTTATGACATCACGATGTATACTAAAACACTGGGTCAGGGACAGATAGCCGGTCAGACTTCATGAACGGATACAGCTTGTTGTTTGTCAGAGAAAGGAAGATCGACCCAGAGCTCTATAAGCTTTATTCATTTACTTGTAATAAACCTGATTAACTTGGACCAAAAACATCTTCTCCTATTGCTTCATGAAAGAACACGCAGGACCAAGGACTACACATAATTTAAAAAGGGTAATTTAAAGTTACGGTCCAACACCATTAGCGATTTTAGCTTAGCAGCTAGCGATGGCTTCTCCTTCTCCCTCTCGCTCTCCTACTTTCTCCTGCTCGGTGTGTCAGATGTTCAGTTACTCCTCTGCCTCCTTTAGCGGTAATGGTACATGTAATAAGTGTAGTTTATTTATAGACATGGAGGCGAGGCTCAGTGATTTAGAAGTCCGGCTCCGCACCTTGGTAGATCAGTCTTTAGCTACTGTAGCTAGCCAGTCCCCGGTAGTCGGTGCGGAACGGCCTGAGTTAGCCTGTGGTAGCCGTCCTCCGGCATCCCCTGAGCAGCCAGGAGATGCCGCAGCCACCATCGAAATTATTTAAATCAAAGGTAAAAAGAAGAGGAGCTGTGCATAAAAACCTCATAAAAATTAAAACCACAAGAGCAATAGTGCAAACGAATAGGAGAGTTAAATGTGGACTCTTAAACATCAGATCTCTCTCTTCTAAAGGTGTACTAGTAAA
>NC_060160.1:757455-760902 GCF_021292245.1 Micropterus dolomieu | reverse complement strand
TGCAGAGAAAAAGCAAGAAAGTGGATGTAACAATGCTGGGAAATAGTATGTCATGTCGGGAAATGATTGTGGGAAATATTAGAGGAAAAAGCTTGAGATGTGCCTCAGACATGGATGATTAGTTGCTGAGCTGCTGATTGGATGATGAGAATAGAGGCGGGGCTCAGAGAGGGTGAAACAGAGCTGATCAAATCCCAGACACAGTTTGGATGGCAGGAATGCTCTTAACAAAGATCCGTTCACTTGGTGAATTCTTCCACCATAAAGTGATCTTGCTACCTTCAGATCCACCAGGTTGCATCCAGTTCTCATTTTCCTAAATCCTGTTTGTCTCTGAGCCCCTGCTCTGTGTCTACAGCAGCTCATGCTTTGTCTTACAGATGCTGTCAAATGATTGATTCAGGGATTCAATGTAACTACAAGTGCTACAGCTTTTGTGAATGAACTATACACTTTGCCATATAATCTGTGTGTTACTTTGCACAGTGCTCTTTAATCACGGCCTGAATAACATGTAACCTCATGTCTGAAATATTTCTGTCTTCATAAAGTGAGCTGAAAGCTACAGTGTCTTCCTCTGTTGTATTCTTCCACTGGGTGGTGCTGGTTACTCTGGGGGCTGAACAGGAACTGTATTCACTGCAGTAAATATCAAGAATACTCAGTTCATCTGCTTCATTTGGGGTTAAGACTTTGGGACGTGTTTTTACACAGTAACAGTGAAATGTAAAAAAGTAAAATGGCAGAGAGCTTGACTTTAAATATGTTGTGACTGTCAAGATCTGGCTCTTGGACCGTGACAAATACGGAGACACACCATGTTGAAAGTATAACAAAGTAATTTATTTTTAACAAAGGATGAGCAATAAATCTAAATAGAACGTTCCTCTATTAATGACGAGCGTACTACTCGTCATTAATAGAGGAAAATAGGAACAACCCCAGGTTTCTTTTCAGCACTGTAGCCAGGCTGACAGAGAGTCACAGCTCTATTGAGCCAAGTATTCCCATAGCTCTCAGTAGTTACGACTTCATGAACTTCTTTAATGATAAAATATATAAACTATTAGAAACAAAATTCACCATGTCCTGAAGCTGTAACCACTGCTCACTCTGAATGCAGGCATGCTGAGTAATGTGGAGTGATTTTCCATCTGCTGCTTGGACAGAGGACCAAACATATCATATTACTTTAGAGGGCTTTAATGCAGAATGATAAATAAACACACACTCACGCAATTCTCTAATATTTCCTACTGGAGGACTGTATAGAAGATGATGAGTTACTGAAGAACAGACTGGGAGATCTGATATTAATGAATCATTAATGATTAATTCATGAATATCTGAGAAATTATCATACTGACCACTTTCTATAATGTCCTCCATTATCAGGGTTGTACTCTTTAACAATTCATCAACAATGAATTAATCCCTGATTTGTTCCTCACTTGTTTCATAATTATCTAATCATTAAGTAAACATTAGCTACTCTATAAATTGCTGTCCTCATTTATTCCCTGGTAATTACTGAAGATGTTGTGTAACCTTATTGTAAAGTTGCTGAAAGACGAGCTCTTTTTCAGACTGCTCTGTAAACAGATGCATGTGGGAACAGATGATCTGGCTGCAGGATGTGGATCACAGTTTGTAGAAGTTTCCCATCAAAGCGCTTTCCAGTGGATGAGGCTGAAGCTTCTAGATGCTGTAGAAACTTCCTCATGAGCTCACCTGACATGTTGTTTGTTCCACAATCAGGAGCTAAAAATATTTGGTTTATTAATTTGTTCTGAAAAATATTTGGGAAATACATAAATTAGGGCCACTAATTTCCATTACACGTACATTAAAACCTGCATTATTTGCTGCTGCAACGAGCTGTGAACACTACATTGATATATTATCACATTATAAAGTTTAGAGTTTATTGCTTAAACATGCAGCTGACACACAGCAACATAGCATTCATTTGGAGTCATGTTTCTGGCGACCTGATGAGTGTAACTGTAACGTTCAACCTTGTTTTAGCTGTTTGGGTCTCTACCAACTGCCTCTCTGACTCTTTAGTTGTTAAACCTAGTTCCCCAGCTAGTTGCTGACTTTGCTTTTTGTGCTGGGAAGGAAGTGTACAGTGAGGCGTCTGTGAAGATTCTCGGTCATCTAGGTCATAGTTACCCGAGGAAGGCAACAGTCCACTGAACTCGGTCTATGGACCAGGGCACTCTTTCGATTACAACAATTACATATTTTGGACAGGGTGGACAGATGCTTCGAGAGATGACTGAAAGGGGCCATTTACACCAGAATAGAGAGACCATCACTAAACAGAGGAAGAGGGCCCCCTTAGTTACTGTTACTACGTCCAACAATCTTTCGGACCTTTATCATGGCGCTGCCGCTCCACACCCTGGAGAAATAGTTTGGGAAAAATGAAAAAAGCAATCTCAGAAGGGTTTACACATTTTAAGTTTTTCAGGGCGTCAAACTGACGGGAAACAAATAAAGACAGAAGCTACAGCCTACCGATCACAGAGTAACAGTGGACCACGTCACCTAATATTACTTCAGGAGACTAGACAGCGATGTTACGGATTAACACTGTTCCTGTAAAGCTGAGTAGGTCTCTATTCACTATTACGCAGTGTTGGGCAGTAATAAGTAATTACTTTTCCCAGTAACTAGTAGTGTAACTAATTACTTTTCTAAAACTAAGGCAAGTAACGCTGCGTTACTCGTTACTGAACGCACCTTCCTTGACGTGAATACACGACTTGTTGTTCATGCCAAAACTAAAGGAAGAAAGTAGAACGAGGGGGAGAGGCGTTCTTTCCACAGCTGGAAGTAGCTGCTGCCATTATTGTGTCACAGTCTAAGATGCAAAGAACATAGTCATTTAGTGTAAACTTCTTTCTAAAAGCTTTCAACCGCCAACATTTCTACATCTGTTTTATTGAAGCGTCTGCTGAAGCAGCGACGTGAAACTTAGAGGAAGAAACTCCAGCAGCGTCTGTCACTGATGCTCGGACTCATCGGGAGAGAGCGGCGTTAACGGAACGTTTTGTAACTGCTCTTATAAACAGAAACAGCTGTTTAAAAGTGGGGATTTACTTGCTTTCTTTTTCTATTTCAGCCGGCGGTGTTAAGAAACGTTGGGCCCAGGCTATGTGCTTTGTAAAAAACACACTCCTGCTGCTGTTATGGAGATGATGTTGGTTAATAGTCGGGAGAGACGCTTTGATTGGAGGTGAAGGGGGGGTGAAGGAGGTGTTTCCCATAATTAAGCTATAATTTGGATAATTATCAACGCTGACCGCCACATTCTGATTTTGTCTTTTCTTTAGTGGCCGTATTTCAAATCATATTTGATTGAGGAGCATATATTCGCTCGCTCTCTCTTCTCTGTCGAGAACATCGCTGCAAAAACCTGTCCAAGGTTAGAACCCCCCC
>NC_060160.1:756348-757435 GCF_021292245.1 Micropterus dolomieu | reverse complement strand
CACCCCCCCCCCCCCCCCCCGTCATTCTGTGGGACACACTGGAAAGTAATATATGAACGTAACGAGTAACGTAACTAGTTACTTTTATCAGCCAGTAATATGTGAAGTAATAATATTACTTAAGAGTAATAAGTAACTAGTAATATAAAACGTTACATTACATTCAGTAGTAGGTTAAGTTAGCATTAGCATTAAGAACAATCCACAGCTGACATTTGTCTGGATTTATTTAAGTTTTGGAAAGAGAATACATCATACTTCTCCTTTCAACCTCTCTGGGTAGCTGCTGTAACTATTACAAGTGGTCCAGGAACAGCGTTTGACCAGATCTTGGAAAAATACACCAACAAAAAAAGCTAGAAAACGACGCTTTTTGCATTAGAGTCAATGGAGCGCAGCCATGAAAGTGTCGGACTTCAGTTAGAGCGAGTCCTATACTGCAGTGTGACTGGCCAGCTGCTTATTCTGGGCGTGGCTTAGTGAAGGGTCAATTACAATGCTGTCCTTTCATCCCTTCGCAGGAAATTGAACAAAGACTTTTGGCCTCATGTGCCAACGTCCACGACTACTATCATTACAGCCGCCAGGAGCACTAATGAACCGAGCAGCATCCATCAGCAGTCAGACAAAACATCTTTAAGTATCTTCAACCAAGTCCAGGTGCCCTTGATTTTAACCTTCCTTGGTTTACAATGTAGTGTTTTTAGCAGAGCCTTTTACCTGAAACTGCTGCCTACTGCAGGCAGAAACAGGGTCAATGAGGGAATCAAAACAATGAGCTGAATGCTGAAATGCCCCGCTGAGCTGGGGGCCACTGCAGAGTCTAGTGAGACTTCTCTGTGGATTCATCACTGCAGCCTTTACAACATTTCATTGTTAGTAAAACATGCCGAAATTAGTGCGGCTTTAAGTATTCCTATATATTGTTGCACGTGGTCACCCACAGCTGTATGTATTATGTGTGTGTAAGACACTTCTGTCATACATGTTACATGACTACTTTAAAATGTTGTCACATTGTGTTAAATTTTCTTAGAAGAGAGGAAACAGTCCCACTTCTGCTGAATTAGGCGACCACAAACATGAA
>NC_060160.1:745003-756248 GCF_021292245.1 Micropterus dolomieu | reverse complement strand
ATTGCAACAGCCTTTTCACCTGTTTAACCCAAAAATCTATTGATCGACTCCAGACTGTCCAGAACTCAGCTGCCAGGCTTTTAACCAGAACAAAGAAATATGACCACATTACTCCTATTTTAGCTTCATTACACTGGCTCCCAGTATGTTTTAGAATTGACTTTAAAATTCTATTGATCACTTTTAAAGCTCTTCATGGTCTCTCGCCTTGTTATATTTCTGACCTTTTAGTCTCATACGCACCAGCACGCACCTTGAGATCCTCGGGCAGAGGTCTGTTGTCTGTTCCAGAGTCTCGACTGAAAACTAAAGGGGACAGAGCGTTTGCTGTCAGGGCCCCGAGGCTCTGGAACAGCCTGCCCGAGGAAATCAGGTCGGCTGAGTCAGCGAACTCTTTTAAGTCCCTTTTTAAAACATACTTTTATAGAAGGGCCTTTCCTGATCTTATTTGACTTTATTTTATCCCTTTTATTTTATTGTATTTTACTAATTTCATATTAATCTGTATTTTAGTCTTTTCAATGTTTTCATGCTCTTATCTTGTTTTTTTTTTGTATTATTCTTTATACTTGTTAAAGCACTTTGTAACTTGTTTTTGAAAAGTGCTCTACAAATAAGGATTATTATTATTATTATTATTATTATTATAGTACTAGCACAATAGTTACTGCTGGTGATTTGTACATGCAAGTATGCATACAGTATGCAGTTCACTATTTGATGCAAGATTAATGTCCACCATAACAATGTCCTTAAGGCAATCTTTTACAGTCTCAGTGTATATTTATAGTAAAAATAATATTATCTATAGATGTCATTTAACAGCCATAATTAAATCTAAATGAACTTGTCTACTGGATTATTTTAATATTGTCTGTAACTTCCATGCAGGCTGAGGTAAGCTACTCACTGTTTCCAACTGTCCAGCATCCAGTACAGACAGGAGGTTGTTTTTATTTTATTTCATAGTGATCATTTTGTGAGAAAGTAATTTAAAAATTGTGTCATTAATAAACATTTCATTTTCTTTTTTGTTACGGTAAAAAGAGCAAGAGAGACAGAGAAATCCTCACAGACTGCCTGGCATGATGCTAACTGGCATGTCATTCACACAGTGTTGCTCATCTTCTTCACTGGGACAGGGAGGCTACAGTTATGGGTAGACTGGGCTGCTGCTGACTCATCTGTTGTTAGTCTGCTAAAAGGGGCAGGGACAATGATTTAATATGAATCCCTGTACTGATTAAATGTTGATGAAATGTAGGCTAACACTAGTCTGTAGCTAGCTAGTTTATTTCACTATGGACATTAAGCCAACAGGTTAACACCACTCACAGACTAAAGGCTGCCCACCTTTCTTGGTGAAAAACTGGGTTACAGATTGACATCCTTTGTCTTTCCTTTTTTGAAAACCAGATTTTGGTTTACTAGGCAACATTGTGATCACTGTATTTTTGGCGCATTTACTGACTGCAACTAAACACCGTCACTGATAAGTGCGCTAAAGCAGGACCAAACCATTTCATGCAGATACAGGGGGGTGGTCGGTCAATATGGATGTTTACTTTTTGGTCAATGGGGATATTTAACTTCTATTGCCAAAAACAAAGAGATCATTAATTTTATTATTATATTGAAAATACTCAATGATGATATTTTATATAAATATAATTTGATATTAGTTTTGACCTATTTTTGGGGCACCTGTCAGTAAGGGCCCCTTGGAATTGTCCTAACTTTTCCCCCCTATACAGCACCCCTGGCTTGACGGACTGGTGACTGGAGGTGCAGCTGTTGGTATAAAGGGAGAAGAGCGGAGGGCAAAGAACGCAGCCCTAAGGGGATCTGGTGCTGAGGTTCCTGGAGTCAGAAACTTGTTTTCCCATCTTAACATGCTGCTTCCTGTCCGTCAGGAATTCTCTGATCCACCTGCAGCTGGAGTCAGACACGTTCAGCTGGGAGAGCTTGTCCTGCAGCAGGGCCGGGATGATGGTGTTGAAAGCAGAGCTGAAATCCACAAATAGGATCTTGGTGTAGGTTCCTGGGGAGTCCAGGTGCTGGAGGATGTAGTGAAGGGCCATGTTTACTGCATCATCTACAGACCTATTGGCTCTGTAGGAAAATTGCAGGGGATCCAGGAGTGGATCTGTGATGGATTTTAGGTGGGACAACACAAGGCGCTCAAAGGACATCATTACCAAAGAGGGGCGACGGGTCTGTAGTCGTTTAGTCCTGTGGTCCTTGTTTTTTTGGGGACAGGGATGATGGTGGAGGCTTTGAAGCAGGCTGGCACATGGCATGTCTCCAGTGAGGTGTTAAAAATGTCTGAACACCGGAGAAAGCTGATCAGCACAGTGCTTCAGGGTGCAACAGTCTGTTTTCATCCCTCTTCAGGATGGTAAGAAAGGGGGAGGAGGTGGAGGATGAGATGGTGGATCAATGGTGAGACAGGGGATGGTGTCTGGTCTTTCCTATTGTATTTCAAAGCGACAGTAAAACTGGTTCAACTCGTTAGCAAGGCATGAGTCGCTGGAGTGTGGGGATTTAGGTTTTTAGCTGGTGATCTGTCGGATGCCTCTCCAGACTAACAGTAAGGCAGACTAGCAAATAAAGCTTTAGCTAGCTTAACGTTAACCTTTAAGTAATGTAACACCAGAGCTGCCAACTCTCAGGCGTTAAGCATGGGACTCACACATGAATTTTTCTCCAGCAGTGAAAAACAAATGTAAAGTGTCCAAGAAAGAAAAGTGCAGGTTGTGGTGACACCGCCAGGTACCACTTGACAAGAACTGAAAAAGTGGTGGCAGACAAAAAACACCAGAGAGGGGAAAACAAGAGAAAGATATAGGGACTGAGAGGGTGGAATAGCCACATCATCCTGTTCTTGGGACAGGGCAGTCAAGAAGGTCAATGCCTGCCACTTCCAGGTGGCAGTGGAGTTGCTGAATTAGTTTAGGGCAGAAGGATGGGACAACCTGGACCTCGCATATCTTGTGGACCCAACCAATATGAATGCCGAGTCTGTGCACTTGTCATGTAAGCTTGTGGCCAGGTACCCTGACATCTCTGCATAGAGAAGTTGTGCTGCTAGGGGACCTGTACAAAAGTGAAAAATCCCCATGGCTGCTCTATGTCCAACCACACCATCTGGCCAGTTAAATGGTCCTCTTTGCTTGGACACCCTTTGCTAAGGTTGAGAGAGCTGGCAAAGGAGGTTGGGAGGTGTGTTGGCGTTATGTCGCCGCATGTGCTGTGCTGTGCTGTGTGAAGCACTGGGCATTGTCGGGGAAGCGGATGGTGAGGTGTAGCGGAAAGGTAGACCAGCTCCTGCAGTGTCAAAAGTGTCTGCAGGGACTTTTGCGTTATAGGCCTAGGCTACTTACTTTCATTGTTGTAGGTTATGTTCAAGTTCAGTGAACATGTGGGTCTGTGACATTTTTTGATACTTCTGATATGATTGATGCTTGTACATAAAGATAAAATGTCAACATTTGAGCAAACTCTATATTCTCATTTTAATCTTTAAAAGTGTAGCCTAAGCTTATTTTTTAGCATTGTACATTTGAATGTGCTATGATTAGTGTAGCTAGCCTAGGCGTACACCCATAGCCATAGCATACCTTGAAAACTCAGTGTTCACAAAGGCTACTTTAATGATCAGTCCCAAATGACTGTAGATGAACATAGTGGCAAAGACTATACCTGGTTTGGTACCTGTTCCAACAAATAACTGCCCCTGGGTTAGTCCTAGGTTCGATTCTAGGGTCAGACCTTTAGGGGTGCTCAGCCCCTAATGAGAATGTAGCATGCATACAATACCTTGCAAAAGTGTTCACTAATAGGTGGAGAGATTAAGTAGGCCTATTAGAGAAGAGCTGGTGCAGAGCGGAGCAGATCAGTCAAGGGCATCACTTTGTGTTGAAAAGTGGTTGGGGACAGAAGGGCTCAGATTAAGGGCGTGACGATACATTTGGGTCACGAACCGTGATGATGCACGAGAACAAGACAAGAAGATTTTTAGCACTATTTAGATAAAATATTTGATGCTGAAATATATGTGATGAGGGTCTGGGGGTCCTCCCCCAGAAGATTTTGAGCATTTAACTAGTAATTTCCTGCAATCTGGAGACATTTCCTGTTCCAATTTACGGTGGAAATGTCTTTTTTTATATGAGGGAGAACTATATTGCATTGCATGTTTTCTCATTGTGCAAATCAACCTTTCTCAAAACAGTTTCATTTCTTAAGCGAATCCAGTGTTTTGGACGGCTTGATTAGCCTACATACAAAGTCACTGCAAAGATGCGAATTCCTGCGAATTCGCTCTAGGGGGTGAAGACATTTGCCAGTTCATGCAGTTTCAAATTTTTCAATGAGAAATTCGAACGAGAAATTTGCTTGACACGATGTTGCGAAAGCCTATCAACGGTGAGATTGTCCAAACATCATCTATTCATGTTTGCTGGGAGAAAAGAAAGTGTGGTATCCAATATTTGTGCATTTGACTCACAACAATTCAAATTAGCACTGTAGGTCAGAGGGTCAGTGACCTTTTACGGGGAGAGCAGTGATTGGTGGTTATGTAGGGACTGAACCCTTCTATAGAATTTGACCTCTAACCCCTTGTTTTGTTACCTCAGAATAGTACTGTGCCCTTCTATGGGTTTGACCTTTTATTTTGCAGACTCAAACCCTGCTATGGTACCTAACAGATACCTAAACATATCCTATATAAGCTATGTTTGATGTACAGAGAGACAGAGTGGCCATCGGGCTGGGTCACTCTCCAAGCTGCTGCAGAGCTTGTGATTGATGCTGAACTCTTTGATTTAATAAACTTTTATGAACAAGAACAGTGTCAAGCGGATTTCTTCTCAACACATCATCGCAGAATTATTGTTTGGACACCACAAAAGAGAGGAAGTTTAGCTACCTGGTGAGTTCAGAAAATATGTAACTTTATTCCAGCTTTTGTTGTACTTTACTGTGAACAAATTAGCATAGCATAGCCCCGATCGATCCGAATTCCTTTCAGAAAACAAACATTTAAAAGGTTATTGTCCTGCTGTCCTCCTGACAGACCTGACAAAGCGTGAATTCATATGTCTAACAAATTAGCATCATATTGTAGTTATTGCCCTGTTTGATCCGTGTTTTTCAATTAAATCACAGCAAAATGTTTATTTTGAGTTCATACAGCTGTAGTATTTGCGGGTTGTGTTTATTCACTTATGGCGTTGTATGTGTGATTGCTCAAAATGTCCAGCAGTCAAACTCAGGCGAGTAAAGCAAAGGGCATATTAACTTCGCTTTCAGTGTGAATACAGCTTTAGTTACCTTTTTTGGTGCAAGGTATTTTCAGAACAGTTTTAACAAATATTTTCAAAAGGTGATGGGAACAAAATCAGCAATTTCAAAAAGTGGTGGGGACGTGTCCCTAGCGTCCCCAGTGTAAATGACACCTATGCTTGCCACACAAACCTGGCTTAGTTCAACCCCGGCAAAACTTTGCAAACTGATGCAAAAGGTTTTGGATTGAACTCGCCCCAGATGGAAAGTAACTCCTTCGATCTGTGCCGTTGAGCCAATCAGAATTCAGCAAAAAAGAGGATCAGTCCAAGCTGGGAGGGGCCGCTTGTATTCCCCCTCAATATTGAAAGTATAACTTTGGCCCAGACTGACACGTTAAAGGACAAAAAAATTATTTTCATATTAGTTTTTAAGTAAATTATTGTTACACTTTTTTGGGATGCTTAGATAAAATTTTGCTTCAGCACCCCTAAAAAATTGCCCCTGGTCAATCCACAAAATAAGCTGTCTGGTAGTTTGCGTGAACAGGGTGGCCTGGTATGGAGTCAAATTCCCTGCCTGAATTATTATGTCAGTCTGACCCTGCTAGTGTACGCGCAGAAACAAACAAAACCCAAAGTGGAATTTGCTAAGTATCTCAGAAAATGCCACCAACACTAAATACCAGTGTGAACGCCTTCAAACTAAAAAGGCGCTACTGAAGGTACAAGAAAGAGGACAAGAGAAATAATTCTCAAGAAGTACATTGATAAAGTAAGAAACACGCCATACAACAGATACCACAAAGCAATTCACAGAGCATGCAAAACATGCACATACAAACATAAACACAATTGCTAGTTCCGCACCCAACTAAAATCTTTCTTGAATTATTAGAAACACATTTAACATTATCCAATGAAGGTTAAAATCAAGGGCAACTGGACTTGGTTGAAGATACTGGAAGACGTTTCGTCCCTCATCCAAAGGGCTTCTTCAGTTCTGACTGACTCAGCTATTTAACCTCAGTGGGGTCGTTGGCCCGGGTCATCGATACCGCTGGTTCGTTAGTGTTCCTGGTTGCTGTGACGACAGTCGTTACAGTCGTTAAGACTACCTGTGGCCGAGACTGAACGACCATCGTTGGTATCTTCACCTGAGGCCAATAGGTTACGTTTGTTGAGTTTCCTGGGAAGTGATGAAAGGACAGCATTGTAAGTGGGGGATAAGTGGTGGCGTAGACCCCCTCCCCTGTTCAATGACGGCTTCTCCACCCTGGTGTAGTTGCTTCCTTGACACCTCTTTCAAACCATCCATCTTCTCTGTCTAAAATGTGCACCTGCTGGTCCTCATATGGTAGTGTTGTTAAATGGTACACAAAACTTAATTCTGTGAATTAATAATTTGCTAATTTCATGTCATACAAAAATAAACAGTATGTTAAACATCAAAACAACATCTGTTAACAAGGGTTAGCTGAATTATATATTGGTTAGATAGTGGAAATTAGCATTAGCATTAAGAACAATCCACAGCTGACATTTGTCTGGATTTATTTAAGTTTTGGAAAGAGAATACATCATACTTCTCCTTTCAACCTCTCTGGGTAGCTGCTGTAACTATTACAAGTGGTCCAGGAACAGCGTTTGACCAGATCTTGGAAAAATACACCAACAAAAAAAGCTAGAAAACGACGCTTTTTGCATTAGAGTCAATGGAGCGCAGCCATGAAAGTGTCGGACTTCAGTTAGAGCGAGTCCTATACTGCAGTGTGACTGGCCAGCTGCTTATTCTGGGCGTGGCTTAGTGAAGGGTCAATTACAATGCTGTCCTTTCATCCCTTCGCAGGAGATTGAACAAAGACTTTTGGCCTCATGTGCCAACGTCCACGACTACTATCATTACAGCCGCCAGGAGCACTAATGAACCGAGCAGCATCCATCAGCAGTCAGACAAAACATCTTTAAGTATCTTCAACCAAGTCCAGGTGCCCTTGATTTTAACCTTCCTTGGTTTACAATGTAGTGTTTTTAGCAGAGCCTTTTACCTGAAACTGCTGCCTACTGCAGGCAGAAACAGGGTCAATGAGGGAATCAAAACAATGAGCTGAATGCTGAAATGCCCCGCTGAGCTGGGGGCCACTGCAGAGTCTAGTGAGACTTCTCTGTGGATTCATCACTGCAGCCTTTACAACATTTCATTGTTAGTAAAACATGCCGAAATTAGTGCGGCTTTAAGTATTCCTATATATTGTTGCACGTGGTCACCCACAGCTGTATGTATTATGTGTGTGTAAGACACTTCTGTCATACATGTTACATGACTACTTTAAAATGTTGTCACATTGTGTTAAATTTTCTTAGAAGAGAGGAAACAGTCCCACTTCTGCTGAATTAGGCGACCACAAACATGAACGCACAGACGAGCGTTCAGGATGTGGTAGCTGTGGTGGCATAGCCCCCCCATAGTTTCATGTAAAACCAAATATAGCCCTGAAACAGACACAAATGTACAAGCCTTCTCTACCTTTACTAGTTTGTATTTTGCTATAATAGCTACAGGTACTTTGGCATTTTGGCTCAGGTACTATATTTTGTTCTGAGATTTACAAACTCTAAAGCACATGTTATCATACAATGAAGGGTGAAATGAATTTTACATTTAAACAGCTGCTATTTATTCGATGACAAATGTTTAACTTATGTTGAGGCTTATCTGGAGGTTACCAAGAGCAAATATCCATTACAGCAGAATGTGATTTATTTACTATAAAATGGGACAAATATTACATAATAACACATCTTGCAGTACTTCACCTATATTAGCACAGTGTTATATGTGCTGTGATGACTTTTTCATCAAAGAGGGTTTCTGTGGTTTCTGTCTTGTGTGCGTCACAGTAGGTGGAAAAGATGTTGTGATATGTGTGTGTGACAACTTCATTCTCAACTTGATAATACTCAGTATATAATTACAAGAGCGTGTAGCATTTTCCAGTATGCCTAAACGACGAGTGACCAAAATGATCCCAGCAATCTCTGAGTCTGTTGTCCGTTCATCCGTCAGTCTAGTTTGGATACGTTACCGACTTCAGGGATCATTGATGCCGGCCTGCACAGCTATAGGACTAGGACACATCCCAATTTAGGAAAGGGCCACGGAAATCATATCCCAATGCAGATTTTGTAAAATGTACATATCATCATGTGCATTTTTTGTCAAGCAGAAAACAGATTTAAAAAGCCACCCATGTAAGTAACTTAAACATGGCAATACTTTTCCCCGCATTGTCGTGCACTACTTGCACAGTAAAGCTACTAACCAGACCAGAATGTATGTACATGTACAAGGGACACTATCTGTCTGCCTGTATAATAATAAAATGTTTAGTAATCAGTATAACAAATATACTGATACTGTATGTTTGTTTGTCCAGCTTTAGTTGTTTATTTTCATAATGATACCTACTTGTTGAACATAACAGCGGTATTATTGCATCTATGATGTTCATCTTTGTCTAGACTTATTAGTCCTTCCTGTGTGGAAACACAGACAGTTACTAAGAAACGTCAACATACAAACCACAATATACCAATTTAGTTTTAGATTATATTGTAACGGTCATCATGACAGAAACACAAGATTTGCTCAGAAAGACTTTATTGGCAACTGACTGGAACAAGTAAACACATTTACGACAACAAGCTATGGTTAACATATTTAAATGGATATTTTGCATATTTAATCATCAATAAAATCAAATATAAATGTCTGTTTTAGTTTTAGGTTTAATTGTTGATGTGATACAGCAGGAAAAGTCCAATTAGAAAGAACTGTGGAAACTTTGATTTGTCTTGTGATTCCTCAGACACGTTTTCTCTGCGATTAAACTCAGAATTCTGACTTTAATCTCAGAACTAAAAAACAAATTCACATGTCACACACATTCACTCTTCCATACATTCCTCGTTTTCTCTAGCAATGTTTTCTTTCTCTTTTTCCTCGTCCACCTTCAGAATCGCCTCTTTGGCCCAGACACTGTTAGGGTCCGAGCAAATTCTTTTTCCAAGCTTTGTCTGAAACCTGCAATTGATTGTAATCTGTTAATGTCATTGTAGTGCAATTTCAATAATAATAAAATATATATAATAATAATTTCTTAATGGGGTAATTGCTCCAAGTTCAAACTAAATCTTGTTTTCTCACTTAACCTTTAGGGGGAAGCTAGCCATGCAAATAGTTTGTTCAGGTTTTGAAATAACAAAGCTCGATACACTGAAAATAAGTATTCAAAAAAATTCAAATGTTCCCTGTTGTTCTGAATAATACACAGTTCTTGCTGTGAGCTGTTTTCGAAGGGAACAGCAAATTCAACTTACAAAATGCAACAGATGACTCAAATCACAACTTTTAAAGGGGCAGCCCTGTGAATGCCACCTGCCAAAGTGGCTAATAAGAGTGACTGGGTTACACTTCACTGGCCTGCATTTGGAGAGAGGGCGGTGTGAATTTGGGTGAACCTACCATTTAAAATATAAATTACATGTGGATATTTGTTCCAGGTTGAGATATGGTTTAATTCTATACGTTGGGAAATTACAGGACCACTTACATCACAGCTGCGATTGGACAGACGCCTTCAGACTGAATGGTGTAACCCACAATTCGTTTCAATGGGATTCGGGTGTTGGACCACTGCATACAACAGAGGGGCACCGGCCCATGGGCTAAACAAGACAGACATAGAAAGAGAAAGATGAAGCACCCTTAATTTTACACTGCCAAACACTCAGACCAGACTCTGAACTTTATTTGCAGTACTCACTTGCATGGACTACGCTCATCCATGTGGTGAAGCAGAGAAGAGCGGCCACCACCAGGCTGAGTCTCATCTTCAAAATAAAACCTCGGCTTTGTTCTTCAATAGCAAACTCCTGAATCGCTCACAGAAAATAACTTCTGGCTAGAGTATTTATCAGAACACTGAATGATTCAAGTTTTGATCTCAGCTCTTATAAAGCACGAGCCCTTTTACCCCCACCTCCACCCCTAACCCATGACCATGGAGTATAGTCAATTCAAAGATGAGAAATAGATAATTTACCACAGGCCTGCCTACAATGTAACAAACACAACTGTAGCACCACAAAAAAGTACAAACAGTCATAGAAATGTGTAGACATTCACACAGATACTCGTCACTTTCCTCTACATGCTCTCAGAAAACCACAACTTGCCTCTGCTCTTGGAGTCACTGATGATATGAAAAGCGTGGGAGCTGAAATGAGCATTGCATTTTATTAAATGTTAGATTCGGTCTGGGGAAATTTCTTGCGGTTAATTAGTTAAGATGAATGTTATATAAATGATGCATTCTTATCATAAATGCTTGTACCAGGTTCAAACTCTAAATAATCAATAAACCATCAGCAGCAGTATATCAGTGACATTCTCAGCCAATGGTCCTGTGCACCCACACAGGTGGTTGGAATTATTTGTGGTTATTTCTAAAAACTGCACGGATGTGTCAAGACATCTCCCTGACTGTTTTTCTACTATGAAATATCCCACCTATTGTTTCAATAGAATGCCATGAAGAATTATATTTAGATCTATATTTTTTATGGTTACCGGTAAGTTAATTTAACTATAAATAAAATACAGTGAGGAAAATAAGTATTTGAACACCCTGCTATTTTGCAAGTTCTCCCACTTAGAAATCATGGAGGGGTCTGAAATTGTCATAGTAGGTGCATGTCCACTGTGAGAGACATAATCTAAAAAAAAAAATTCCAGAAATCACAATGTATGATTTTTTAACTATTTATTTGTATGATACAGCTACAAATAAGTATTTGAACACCTGAGAAAATCAATGTTAATATTTGGTACAGTAGCCTTTGTTTGCAATTACAGAGGTCAAACGTTTCCTGTAGTTTTTCACCAGGTTTGCACT